>NC_062519.1:22295825-22320825 GCF_022655615.1 Tachysurus fulvidraco
AATAGAGCCATGTTTCCAAATACAGTTGTGGATAAAATGTTTAGGGTGAAGCATTAATAAAATAAAATGGAAAATATGACATTGAGATCGAGAGACATTTCTGCAGACTGCTTTATATTCAACTCCATCCTTAACAATTATTCATCACAAGTAAAGAAATTACAATGTTCTGATGATATATTGAGCTAAAAAGCCTAAATAACTTCATTCACTCCCTTTACATATACACTATACATTATACACTATATGTCCCCAGATGGAGTGATCTGTCAGGATGTCGTGTTATCACACAGTAAGCCTCCTGTCCTGTCCTCTTACTCTCAGCTCAAAGCAAAACTCATGCCACTAATCCTAGAGTGTTATGCAGACAGAGAGCTGCTTCATTATGGCTTCATTAGGTCTCTATCTATCTTCATGATCGTAGCGATGGTGTATAATGAGTATATCAGCATGACACCGATTTCTCCAGCTTTTCCCCCTCAGGATTGTTCCACGCTTTATGAACACTACAATTCAAGATGCTCTCGATGTTCAGAAGTCTAGATCTGAGTATGTGAAGAATAGAGCTTATTTCAATTCAATTTGCAATTCAATTCATTTGTAGAGTCATTTTAACAATTTACATTGTCTCAAAGCAGCTTTCAAAACCGAAGTATAAAACAGAATAAAAAAAATGAAAGTTCCTTTATATCGCTAACATCTATTCCTAATGAACAAGCCTGAGGTGACAGTGGTGAGGAATGATGATACCCTGAGATGATATGAGGAAGAAACATTGAGAGAAACCAGACTCAGAAACGAACCTTATCCTCATTTGGGTGACACTAAAGTAAATAATGTAAATGTAAATAATGTCCTTTCTACAACAGTTTATAATAGTGCAACCGAGAGCTCCTGAGAAACTAATGGCTCTCTCGCTCTCTCTTACTAATGTGTGATTATCTATAATTACTCAGACTGTCTCTTCTCCTCCAATCACTTTAGGGTCATGTGGTTCGGCCATCGAGTAGCATGGCTCGAAGGGCGGACCCAGGCGCAGCGGGGCATGTCTGCTCAGAAACACTTCCCTTAGAGACGATCGGCGGAGCTGAGGGAACACACACTGGTGACACACACGCCACTAGTGCACGCTCCAAGGATACATATACCATGGATACCTACAGACCCAAACGACCCACAACTCTCAACCTGTTCCCACAGGTGCCCCGCACACAGGTACGGCTACAGTGTGTGTGTGTGTGTGCGTGTGTGTGTGTGTGTGTGTGTGTGTGTGTGTGTGTGTGTGTGTGTGTGTGTGTGTACACATGGCCTGTGTAGGAATGTGTAGTCCTGATGAAGTCTACAAGTGTACAAACACATAGCTATAGGTACTGTGTGTGTTTGTGTCTGTGCCTTTGTCTGCGTGTTTGTGTGTGTGTTTGCAGTGGGTTATAAAGACTGCTTAGAATGGCGATGGAGGAGATCGCACTCTGTGTGACTGTAGTGTGACATCACACACACACACACACACACACACACACACACACACAATGGGATCTGTTGTTTGCGGTAAATGCATATTTTTTAGACTGCATTGTTTTGTGTTGTTTAAAAAGATAAAAAGAATCAGAAACACTTGTATATCAACTTTGGTGTGGGTGGAAAATATAAGCTTTATGTGCATAATGGGTGGTGTGTTTGTGTATTCAGAAATACAAACAGACACACACATGTTCAGGAATACACACACACATGTTTAGGAATACACACACACATGTTTAGGAATACACACACACATGTTCAGGAATACACACACACATGTTCAGGAATACACACACACATGTTCAGGAATACACACACACATGTTCAGGAATACACACACACATGTTTAGGAATGCACACACACATGTTCAGGAATACACACACACATACACACACACACATGTTCAGGAATACACACACACAAATGTTTAGGAATACACACACACATGTTCAGGAACACAAACACACATTTTCAGGAATACACACACACACACACACACATGTACAGGAATACACACACACATGTTTAGGAATACACACACACACACACACACACACATGTTCAGGAATACACACACACAAATGTTTAGGAATACACACACACATGTTCAGGAACACAAACACACATGTTCAGGAACACAAACACACATGTTCAGGAATACACACACACACATGTTCAGGAACACAAACACACATGTTCAGGAATACACACACACACATGTTCAGGAACACAAACACACATGTTCAGGAACAAACACACTCATGTTCAGGAATACACACACCCATGTTCAGGAACATACACACACACACACACACGTTTAGGAACACACACACGTTCAGGAATACACACACACACACACGTTCAGGAATACACACACACACACGTTCAGGAATACACACACACACACGTTCAGGAATACACACACACACACGTTCAGGAATACACACACACACATGTTCAGGAATACACACACACACACATGTTTAGGAATACACACACACACATGTTCAGGAATACACACACACACACATGTTTAGGAATACACACACACACATGTTCAGGAATACACACACCCATGTTCAGGAATACAGACACACCCATGTTCAGGAATACACATACCCATGTTCAGGAATACAGACACACACATGTTCAGGAACACACACACACGTTTAGGAACACACACAAACATGTTCAGGAATACACACAAACATGTTCAGGAATACACACACACATGTTCAGGAATACGCACACACATGTTCAGGAATACGCACACACATGTTCAGGAATACGCACACACATGTTCAGGAATACGCACACACGTGTTCAGGAATACACGCACACACGTGTTCAGGAATACACGCACACACGTGTTCAGGAATACACGCACACACGTGTTCAGGAATACACGCACACACGTGTTCAGGAATACACGCACACACGTGTTCAGGAATACACGCACACACGTGTTCAGGAATACAGACAGGAAATCAGCTGCCCAGAATCTCAGTGAGTGACCCTGCTTTAAATAAGTGAACTAGAAGTGGCTGCGGTCAGTAATCGGGTGTGTAGGAACCAGGTAATGTCTGGGCTGGAATCAGATGTGTGTGTTGTGTGTGAGGACATGGACTGGATGTGTCTCTCTGTCTTCTGTACTGATTCATGTAATTAAGTTCATTCATCATCTTAGCAGTACCTTCACTGAACAGTATTTTTTACCTGTTACATATTAACATGTGGACCTGAAGCATGCCAGAGAAATGCCTCCCAGGGTGCCAATAATTCTGGACTACACTGAACATACTGCTGGATTTACACATAAAAGCACCAGAAGGGTGCTTTTCTCCTTCAGAGGGGAAAGGTGCAAACATGGAGTGTGTGTGTGTGTGTGTGTGTGTGTGTGTGTGTGTGTGTGTGTGTGTGTGTGTGTGTGTGTGTGTGTGTGTGTGTGTGTGTGTGTGTGTGCGTGCGTGCGTGCGTGCGTGCGTGTGTGTGTGTGTTGTGTTTTCTAAAGTCTTCTTGTCATAGCCTCATAGATACTGTTGCCATGGAGACCTACCACCATCACTATCACTCTTATTGACACCAGTGAGTGTGAGTCAGCTCAATCCAAGGACACACACACACACACACACACAGACACCCCCCCCCACACACACACACACACACATCTTAAATACATTTACAGATTTATTATCATGGCTCATGTGCCAGTGACTCTGTATAATATTACTGAAAGAGTAAAGCTCTCCAGGTTCCTCCCCCTTCCTAAGAACAAGCTATTAGGTGGATTGGTTGTGTGTGTGTGTGTGTGTGTGTGTGTGTGTGTGTGTGTGTGTGTGTGTTCCCTCTGTTTTCTCAGTAGTGTTTGGGATAGAGTCTCCAGTGTCAGTCCTTCATAACAGACAAAGATATACTGTAGAAAACGAGTAATTTGCAAATTCTCTCCATATATAAAGTAGTGTATGTCACCGGCGTCTTTTCTTTGTTCTTTCTTTGTTCTTCTCTACTATTATCTTTTTTCTCACTACATGTCATACTGTGTATGATTGTGTGTGACAAATAAAATTAGAATATTATCTGATTGCTAATTAATAATATCAGCTCCTATATTAACCGTATAACATCTGAATTATTTAACATTATAGAACAAAATACTACATTATGCCTTAAAGACTTCCCTTATGTTTACATTTTTCATAGATTTTAACAGTTAAATATTTTTCTATGAGTAAATATAAAGTGTTAAATAATCTGGCTCAAACATCAAAACACTGAAAAGGTTCAAACATCATTCAGCAGTGTGTTATCTAATGTCTTTGGTGTATTTAGTGTGTGTTCGTGTTGGGGGGGGTGTTTGGGGTGTTACATGGAAACAGGTTGTCTTTAAGGTGTTTCTTTTTGAGATGTTTAAGGGAGGCTGATGCGAAATTAGGGCAATTTTAGTCCCTGTGCCAAAGCTGTCCACAATTGGCTCTCTGTTATGGCTGTAGGGGGAGAATGACAGAGAGGAGAATGTAAAGAGGGCAGTGAAGAGAGAGAGAAAGAGGGAGAGAGAGAGAGAGGGTGAGAGAGAAAGAGAGAGGGAGAGATGGAATAAGTCCAGTCTCTAATGAATGCTTTACACGTCTCACAGGCAAGACAAAGGCCTGCTCACACACTGGGGCTCCTGGGAGCTGAGGGATTTTGTGGGCTGTGTTTATTTTTTATTATGAGATAAAGAGACAAAAATTATAAACAAAAATTCTGATCAGTGAGAGAGAAAAGAGAAATGCACTGAAACATGTTGAGGCTGTAATCAATGAGTCACTATAGTATTATTATATAGGGAGAGTCACGCTTAGTTAGTGCTTGTCCATCAGGAAACATTCCAACTGGTGTGTGTGTGTGTGTGTGAGAGAGACAGAGAGAGAGAGAGAGAGAGAGAGAGAGACAGAGAGAGTTAGAGTTTATCTTTCCCTCTATCTGTTTATCTCTCCATCTTTTTCCCTTTTCTTATTATTCTTATTTGCTTTACTTCACACGCACACACACACACACACACGCACACACGCACACGCACACACGCACACGCACACACCAATCAGGATTGTGTTCTTATTCTCTTTCCCCCTGCTCTCTCTCTCTCTCTCTCTCTCACTCTCACTCTCACTGACACACAGGACACACTAAACAACAACTCGTTTGGAAAGAAGTACAGCTGGCAGGAGAAAGTCTCACACTCGACTTCACCACAAAAAGCAGGTGAGTTCTGCTATCTGTCCATCATCATTCTGATCCGTACAGCAGAGCTCCTGCTCACCCACAGCACCGGCTCATGTTGGCTGTGGTCTGTGTAGTGAATACATATGAATCGTGTGGGGAAGTGACTGAAGGTTAAAGATGATGCTGATACATCTGCCATGGCGTTTAGTGTTTAGAGCCTTCTGGTTCACCAAAATGTGTTAACCATCAACATCAACCATCTACTTAAATGACTGAAACAGTGCCATCATGAGTTTCTATTTCTTAATGGAGCTAAACTGTAGGTGAGCTATTTTCTAAGTAATCTAAATTAAAATAAAATGTATTTGTATAATTCCCATTGTCTCAAAGCAGCTTTACAGAAGTATAGAAAAAGAAGAGAGGGGAAAAAATATAATAATAATAAGAAAAAATAAGAATAAATTTAAGTAAATGAACATATACAATTAAACTTTAAAATTTATTTTAAAATATTGATTTAGAATTTGTAATATATCAATCCCTATCTATCTATCCCTAATCTAAACCCATTGTAATCTAGCTAACTAGCTAACGTTAATTATGTATCACATAACTGTGGCTACAACACACAAAAATTATTATTATTATTATTATTATTATTATTATTATTATTATTATTATTATTATTATTATTATTATTATAACATGGTGTGCAACTCAAAACAATAAAATCCTTCGGGATAGTTATACTGTGGAGCAGCTGCGTTACTGGATCTTATGCAGACGGATTCAGTAAACAAGCAGAACAATGCTGATTCATCACCCGCAGTTTAGCAGCTCATCATTTGTTGGACTTTTATTATCCACGAGACAAAAGGACACGAGAGGAAGTACACACTGACACACTCGCTGACTCACACAGGCGGCTTTACACTGGGTTTGAGGGACACGCTCTCTTTTTCTCTCATTACTTGTGCATCAATGTGATGAAATATAAGTCTTCTATCATGAACATGTGATGAAATCTAGTAAAGTGTCTTAAGTTAATATTTTAGCCTTATTGTCCATCTAACTGTAATTCTGCTTCTGATTGTTTAGATGACTGATGTTTTGTGTGTGTGTGTGTGTGTGTGTGTGTGTGTGTGTGTGTGTGTGTGTGTGTGTGTGTGTGTGTGTGTGTGTGTGTGTGTGTGTGCAGGTGACCTGACATCTCGTGAGCACATCTGTTTAAGTGATGAGGACAAAATCAAGACAGAAACCAAAGATTGCGGCACCTCGACAGACACGCCCAACAAACGCCCAGCCCCTCTTAGACAGGCTGCTCTGTCCGTAGCTCCGCCCATTAAAGGTAGCACGTGTGAACAGTCCGGGCATCGTGAGCGTGTTCGATATCATACAGATCTGTGCGTAGGGCCTACTGAGGAGATTTATCTGACTCCTGACAGACCAGGCCGCATGTCAGCCATCACAGACGACGAGGCCCCGCCCCCTTATCACCCTCCACTTCAGGAAAAGCCGAACGCACCTATCATGGACGACAATGAGGAAGAGCCTCCGCCTTCTTATGCGTCCTGTGTGGCAGCTTCTGCATCACTTGACCTCAAGAGTAGGAGAAAAATAAACAGCCTAGAAAATGCAGAGCTCAGGAGGAGAGGAAGGAAAGAAGAGGAAACGGAGGAGGAAGACGAAGAGAAAAGTAGGATTTTTTCGAACGGACTCTCGTACGATTCAGTAAAATACACACTGGTGGTGGACGAGGATGCACAGCTGGAGCTCGTGAGCCTGAAAGATTGCTTTCACAGCTACAGCGATGACAGCGACTCGGCCACGGTCTACGATAACTGCGTCTCGTCACCATATGGTGAGGAATTCGAGGATGAGGAAGTGGATGTAGATGATCTGCGTGCTGCCAGAAGGGCGAGAATGGGTGGAGCCAGACGGGAGGCCACTGCTTGCTTATCAGAAGACTCCACGCCCGAGGCGGATATTCCGTTTTCTAGAAAGTTCCTCAACGTCTTTATGAACGGGCGATCACGCTCTTCCAGTAAGTGCTAGCGTTTTGTGTAGGGTGCAGGTGTAGCGTTCATACCGAAACATACTGACTCTGATACCAAGCCTAGCGTGTCTGTGTTGTCATGCTAATGAACAGATGTCAAGCCACTAGCTTCCTTTACCACAAGCAACCTGATAAAACTCTGCTTTAATAGATCAGTCAGCTGTATCTGTGAGCATGGTCAAAATAATGAGCTAAAAGTGCCATGAAATTGTGCACACACAGAAGTGGAGTGAAGCGAGTGTTCAGAGACACTAAAACCACCATAAGGGGATCATCACTAGCAGAAACTGAGCTAATAAAATGTCTTAGCTCGATAGTACTGTATGTTAGGTTTCACCAGTGTCTGTAGTCATCCTCTATCTAACAGTGAAGATGGTCCATCTATCTAACGGATACAGCCCTGGTTTGGTGAGTTATGTTACTCTTTTTAGCTGAGGTCAGACCTTCTAAATAGATGTTTAAAGGGATTCATTTAGTACAAAGTACAAAGCAGTACATAGCAAAGTCGAATAGAAATACAGCAGTAATGCACACTGTATTGTGTGTCAGTGATTAGTACTCAATGTTTGGTGTGGTATTGTACAGGTGATACACAAGCATACAGGATGCAGGGTAGGTTCATGAGGTCAGGTGGTTGATGAGGACCAGCTCTATGGGGACATACGTGTAGCTCAGGTCCCTGGAGCTGTGAGGCAGTAACAACCGTTAAAGTGAGAGTTCAATGGTGGAATTTATTGATTTAATCCCGATCTATCTATATCTCCAGGTTCAGAGTCCTTTGGTTTGTTTTCCTGT
Organism: Tachysurus fulvidraco; assembly: GCF_022655615.1. NCBI lineage: Eukaryota > Metazoa > Chordata > Actinopteri > Siluriformes > Bagridae > Tachysurus > Tachysurus fulvidraco. The sequence continues at coordinate 22,303,901 of NC_062519.1, forward strand.
GTTGTTAATGGAGAAGAGAGAGATCAGAGTCACCGAGCAGTGTACAGGTAAATCTCATACACCACATACAGGGGAAAGAAAGCAGGGACGCGGGCTGAGGGACGTTAGTTAGTGAAGTAGAAAGACGACTGTGTGTTTTAACAGAAATAGTGAAGCAGTATTAGTTTGCACACACAAAGACACCTACACTTATACACACACATACATATACACACAGACAGCTACATTTATACAAACACACTCTCGCACACATTCTCACACACACATACATAGCTACATTTATACAAACACAGACACACACACCCAGCTACACTGCTACACACACGCATACACACAAACACCTTCACACACCAACACACACACACACACACACACACATCTACACTCATACAAACACACACCCACACACATACATATACACACAGCTGCACTCATACAAACACACATACATATACACACACACACAGTGAAGTGAAGTAGCATAAAGTTTAGATTTTATATTAGATGAAATTCACAGCAAAAAGCATAACATCGATCAGCTTCAGTCTCCAGCTTAGTAACTGTACAAACTCTAAAACTTTAATCTTCCAGTTAGGAATAAATCGGGACATGAGACTGTGACGGTGTTTAACTGCTCCATGTGTAATTTATTGTAAAATGAGCTGGAGTTACAGCTTCATGACATCTTTATACAGTACAGAAAGTGTGGATTTGAGATTTCAGGGTTTTTTGATGCGTTTATGCTTCAATCACAATTTTATTTGTGAACTTTTGATGTTCTTTCATTCACAAACCTACAGTATCCTACTCTCAAGCTTCATTTATTAGCGTTATTTTTGTAAATACCGTTTTCTTTTATTGCCTGATCTGATCATTTAAATCTTATTGTTCAGTTATTATGAATGATGTATTACATATTATTAACTCATTAATATTAATCATTTACTCTTCTTTTACAATCCAATTACAAATTTTCTACTAAACCCCAGTCAATCCAGTTCATGCTTTATGAATCAGGCGTTTGTGTCCTCTGACAGGTTTATCCCTCGTCATGAGGACGAGTTGGAGCTGGAGGTGGATGATCCTTTACTGGTGGAGGTTCAGGCGGAGGATTTCTGGTACGAAGGATACAACATGCGCACCGGAGCGCGGGGAATATTTCCCGCCTACTATGCCATCGAGGCGACCAAGGAGTCTGAGCCAGTTAAAAAAGGTACTTTTTTAAATTTTTTTTTTATTTTTTACAAATCAGACTTAAAAGCATTGCTGTGAATAGACGGCAGAAAAGAAATCTAAATGTAATTAGATTTGCTAATATTACATTTACACAATACAACAAATCTAAACAACGCTTCACTATTCAGCCTTCGGTTTCATATTTCAGTCCGGTTCCTCAAACCCGTGTGTTAATGAGCTTCATTAGGAGATGATTTAATTAGGACACATACAGATCATTATTACTCTGGTATTTTGTCATTTTAAACTTCTTGTTGTTCTCGTTCTTCTGTAAACAGTGAGAAGCGCAGACTGGATGGAGAGTTATAGGCTGAAATTCCTCGGCTCTGTCCAGGTTCCCTACCACAAAGGGAACGAGGTGCTCTGTGCCGCCATGCAGAAGGTTGGTCAGAAAGTCTGGTTTAATCATTATGATGAGCTGTGATGTCATTATCACTTCTGGTTACTACGCCCATTCATACATAATGACAATAAGAGGCTGGTGTGGAAATTGGAGAGAAGCAGAATGTGGAGAAGTGGAGAATTCTTTCATTTCAATGCCACTTCATGCAGTAAACAACCAAAGGTTTTATACAAAACTCATGTCACACAAGAAATCTGTGCAATACTGCACCCAAGATCACATGTCTATGGCCTGGGATTAGATTGATGGAAAACTGATATACACATCTGTCTGTTTGGTTTTTATACACATATATATCTGTGTGTGTGTGTGTGTGTGTGTGTGTGTGTGTGTGTGTGTCTGTGTGTCTGTGTGTCTGTGTGTGTGTGTGCTGCCAGGTGGCCAACAACAGGAGGATGACTCTCCATTATAATCCTCCTTCATCCTGCATACTGGAAATCAACATGAAAGGAGTGAAACTGGCAGTGCAGGACGACTTCGGAGAATACGACAGAGTAAACACACACACACACACACACACACACACACACACACACACACACACACACACACACACACACACACACACACACACACACAAAATATATTTCTTTTTGACCCTAAATATCCTTATAGATAAAGATCCTTATGTGTCCTGTGTCTTTGTAGCCCTCTAGTGGTGTTTTCTAGATAATGTCTTCATGATTATAGACATTTATTCAACTGAAAATTCAAGCTGGAAAAATTCTTTAGTTGTAACCTTAGAAATCTGGAGACAGATAAAGATCTTCATTGATATTTAAATGTGATAGTAAAGTTCAGTTCATTTGATTATGTAGGTAAGTGTGTGTGTGTGTGTGTGTGTGTGTGTGTGTGTGTGTGTGTGTGTGTGTGTGTGTGTGTGTGTGTGTGTGTGTGTGTGTGTGTGTGTGTGTGTGTGTGTGTGTGTGTTCACAGACTAGTCAGTGTGGTCACTTCTTCCAGCTGAAGAACATCTCTTTCTGTGGCTACCATCCGAAAAACAACAAGTAATCTGAAACAAAAAATCTGATCTTTCTTCAATTTCAAGATTTACACTTTTTTTTTTTAATAACAGTGAATCATCCCTCATCTCATCTCCTCTTATCCTCCTCAGATACTTTGGCTTCATCACTAAACACCCTGCAGATCAGAGATTCGCCTGCCACGTGTTTGTGTCTGAAAACTCCACTAAGGCTCTGGCCGAGGCTGTTGGGTGTGTATTTAAAAGCGTGTCTGATTCTCTCTGTTTGCGTTAACACACAATATCAGATTATATTTCATTTGAGGATCTAGAGTGCATCACTCCCTATAGGATTTGGCTATTTGTATATCACACAAACCCTGTGATATGACCTACTGTATAGCTTTCACTCTGAATGATATAAAGGTGTAAAGATCACGTTTGGAAAAGTGCTCAGATGTATGAAAAAGGTCAACAGTAATAATCAACAGTGATATATATTATAATGATTCATCAGAGGCAAATAATAACAAACATGAGCAAACAGTACAAGACTGTAACTCACAGACCAAGCAGAAAAGGTCACAAAGAAAAAAAAAAGACAAAACCTTGGCAAACAAGGAAATACGATAAGCAATACTTTACCTTAGCTGTAACGTGCACGTTACATTACATTACATTTACGGCATTTAGCAGACACCCTTATCCAGAGTGACTTACAACTGAGCAACTGAGGGTTAAGGGCCTTGCTCAGGGGCCCAGCAGTGGCAGCTACCACGTGGTTTAAATGTCCTTGGAACCCAGAAGTCGCTCCGAACCCGTGTGAGAGCTCCTGGACGGTGGTGCAGGTCGAGATGTTACATACTGTATATTACACAAGAGTTTATTATGATCTGAACTGGACTAAGGACTAACATCTCTGTGGGTTGTTTATAAATCTAGTCCTTTTTGCTGACTGTATTGAAATATCACTTTAAAACATCCTAGCATTTATACTGTTAGCAAAGATCTGTTTGATTTCTCTTTACTTTTTTTTTAACTACACTTTGATTACATCGGCTGTGCTACGTAACACTGTCCTCCTCTTTCCCTCTGTCACAGGAAAGCCTTCCAGCTGTATTATAAAGAGTTTGTGGAGTTTTCGTGCCCTACAGAAGACATCTATCTGGAATAAACACAGCGCTGCTAGCAGATCCGTGTACAGATGTACAGAAGGACTGTTTTGCATGACGGGTGAAGCAGTAACATAACTGATACACTAACACAGAGGAGGCTGGAGGACAGCGTTACACACTTACGGATTTTATGGACTGCCTGAAGAACACCTACCGTATCATCACACCACACTCACTCGCAGTAAAACACATTACTTTATACCTCACTGCTATTAATAACACCACAGAAACTCCGAGATCATCAGTTTTATGAAATCCAAATGTCACTAATTCTGTAGTGAAACAGGAAACAGGAAAGCAGCCAGTACACTGGTCACTCTGCTCTGAATGTCGAAGGATGACGTCTGATTGGCTCTCCAGACAACCAGTTTGAGACAGGAAAACTTTATACTATATGTAGTAATTAATCACCACACTGAAAAACCACACAGAAAATCACAGAATCATGTTTTATTCCTGATTTCTTATGAAGTCTGTATGTAACGTTAAGTTAAAAAAAAAAAAAATCCTCTGACCACAAACACTCCGGTTTCTTGAGCTACAGATGAAACCCTACAGGAGCTCGACCGGGACAAACGTCACTCTGGACCACAGGAACGTCTGTCTGCTGCACTAATCACTATGTAGTGTGTCGTTGTCTGAAATACTCCACTAATGATGAAGTACATCGCTGAATTAACACGTTTCCTCTTCAACCTCTGCAGTATTTTAGTGCTCCAGATTAACTTAATGTTAACAGCTTTTCTTGAGTAATACAGTGAGAGTCGTTTCCATCAACTGAGGTGATAAAGTTTAATCTACACTACGGCAGTGTGCTGATAGCCTGGACATCACATGGTGGAACAATGATCCAGAGAAAACCCCAAGCTTTCCGTTTTACAGTTTCATACGAGGATTTTCTGAGCTGTTGAAGATGCTGAGCTGCTGATTAATAACCGATCTCAGTTCCTAGTAACAGACTCAGACTTGCTCTTCTGCACTGCACTGTTTCTTTTAATAAGATATTTCATTATGATTTTGGTTGTTTATTCTTCTGCTGTGGTCAGTCTACTGTAGCTATCGTGTACAGTACAGTAAGTACCAAAAGTACCATCAGGATATAAACCACATCATCTTTATCATCACGCACGGTTCGGACCGCATCAAGTTTATCGTTCAGTAGCGCAGACGCACTTCCTGGTTGTTGTCTCATGCTGTATGACACTGTTTTATTTATAAAAACGCATAAACGTAGGGGCCAGAGAACTCAGAGACAGCAGTAGATGAAGATGAAGATGACGAAGTTAGGCATGGCTTTCCAAAGTGATAAGATGAAACATAACGGACTTCCTGTGTAACGTAACATGACATGGGAATCTGATTTTGTTGTTTCCTTAACAATAGATCCAGACTCTAGCCTGTGTTCTAGCTAGTGAGGAAGAGGAAGTCCTGTTAGTGTGGTAGGAAGAGGCCGAGGGAGGGAGAGGAGAGGAGAGATAATGAACTGAGGGTTTGATGAGTGAGTTATGAAGCTTCCATCCACAAAGTTAAACTGGTGGCTATTTCTGGCTGCACTTTAATATTACTATTAATATTACAGCAGAATTTGCAGAGCTGTTGAGTGATGAGTGATGTTTAAATAAAAACAAATTATTGTTCAAGTTTACACAGGGATTTAACTGATCTGGGGAGCACATTTCACAATAAGAGTCATTGGTTTATTTTATCCTATAGTGCCTTTTCCATGGTTGATTTCCTCATCAGCGTTCAGCCTGTGAATGTGTTGAGTTTAACGCTGCAGCGTCAGACAGGAGTGTTTTCAGACAAGCATAAGTCCTGTCGCTGTTTTTACAAGGGCTAAGAGAATATACGTATCGGACAGACAGGATGACGCATGCAGTCATCACACAGAGTGTCCTTCTATCAACTAAAGCTTTTTAAAAGAATTTTATCTGCATTATACTTTTGCTTTGAAACTTTTTTGTTGTTTTAATTTGAATCCCGAAATTCATGAAATTCCTCCACACCTGTCGGAGCGATGAATGAACTCCTGAACTCGTTGTAATAAATCATTTTGTAAAATGTGAATATACTTTCTGAAAATCTGTAAATTTTATTCTGGAATTAAACAACAAGAAGTAAACGCTTTTTCTGCTCTCTCCCTTTTCTCCTATAATCAGTAAAGCAGCATTTAGAGCTTATTTCAATGGTGACTTTTTTTGAGTAAAATATATGTCAGTTAATTTTTTTTATTATTCTTAAATCAGTGAGATAAAAAGCAGAAGCAGGACGGTTGTATATCATGTTATCTCTAAATTAATCTTCTTCTGATCTGGAGGAGTCAGAACTCAAGACCCTGAGGAGATACGATGGCACATGAGGTGGAACTGGTCTCACTCCGTAATCTGCAACACATAAAAAGCCAGCAGGAGGCTGTTTATCATAACTTACAGAGCAGTTCCTCTACTACTACCAGGGGTATTGCTACGGTTGGAATGGATGATGGGCTTAAACTCCACCAATTCCATTATTATTACCTCACCAACTCTTCCAATGAATCAGTGCCACCTGCTGATATGATTAGGTACTGTTCTACACGACCTCCACCTCCCTACTACTGCTACTACAGTACATATCATCCTCCCAGTCCTACTTCTCCTTCTCTATCTACAGTACTTTACGTATCCTCCTTCTCTTCCTCCTTTATATCCTCATCACTGCATTAAGAAAGGGTGTTTGTTAAAGGAGCATGATGAAGTGCAGAAGGTGAACACCTGGTTATTTAGTGTTTGTCTCTGATGCAGAGCAGGGCTGAGCTCAGGACTGGACCAGTACAATACTACTACCACTAACTTCACCTTCAACTACATATCCTCTTACACCTTCCTTTATATTACACCTACTGTACATATCATCCTCTTCCTCATTTACAGCATTTGGCAGATTGGAGTGGTTTGACAGTGCTGGAGTTTGAACTCACAACCTTCTGAGTACTAGTTCAACATCTTAAGCACTAAGCCATTACTACTACTACTACTACTACTACTACTACTACTACCGCTACTACTACCACATGCCCTCCTCTTCCCCTTCTTCAATATATGATGATAATAACAGTGATAAAACAAACAAAATATAATAACTAAAATAGAAAAATTCACTCTAGCATCTAATGATGGCCTTCTGTAAAGTTTATGGATTGATATATGACATTTGTGTTAGTCATTATTTCATTGTTTTTTACGTTTGTTTATTAATTTAATTAATTCCTATTTCATTTAAACACAATGATCTAAGAATTAAGGAGACATTAAATGGATAAATATTCTCACCGTCCATCAGAGTAAAATGTTCTGTGACAGACTGAGGATCAAACAGCAGGTCCAGAGGTGTGTTTTCATTCACCATCTCTCTACAGCACAGAGGAATAATACACACTTTACACACTCGCACTGTAAGTGTACACAATGTGCTTTTGTATTTCTCATGTGGAGTGAACTGTTAGTCCACTTGGTTATTAATCCCTACCTTTCTCTAACCGGTGTGTTGAGTGCGCCTCCAATCAGAACCAGGACCAGAAACAACATGAGCAAAGTGTTGCTTCTGAGGGACATGATGGACCAGGAACTGAAGTGTGAAGGAAATGTTTCTGTCATAGACAACTTTACAGCAACACAATCTCACAGAAGAGTAAATAATTATCCCTCATATATGGTTATACATTACACATGGAGCATTCAGTGAGAATATGAGCATTCATTTTGATTAAATCTCCTGATGCTCACTCTACTCAGTGAAATGAACCCCAGAATGAAGCGGTTTGACTAAAATGGACATCAACAGACAGCAGCACCGTTAGCGCTGGACTCGTAACTGAACATTTCATAAAGGCTTCATTATTAAGGTAGTTTTTAAAACAGAACAGTCTTTAATAATCATTATAACAACACTAAGGGTGAAAATTTGCACAAACAAATCAAATCAAATCAAATCAAATGCTTTATGCAGCTGTCCGGTATAAGAATAAAAAATATAAAAAAAATTATAAAAAAAAAAAAAATCAAGAGCTTGGAAGTGTGAAGTCTGGTAGTTTAGGGAGATATTTTACAGTAAGTCTTTCACAAAGGGCAAAGAAATGTACTTAAATTTTTTTTTAAACAATAACAACTCTGACGCTGTGACACACAGCAACACCACCACCACCACCACCAACAACAACAACAGCAACAACAATAAATAATAATAATAATAATAATAATAATAATAATAATAATAATAATAATAATAATAACACTGACTCTGTCACTACCATCAGCAACAACAACAACAACAACAACAATAATAATAACACTGACGCTGTCAGTAAATAATAATAACATTGATGACATCATGATCATCATCATGATCATCAGCATCAACAACAACAAAAACAACAACAACAACAACAATAATAACAACAACAACAACAATAATAATAATAATAATAATAATAATAATAATAATAATAATAATAAACGTCTCCTTACAGAAAACTTTATATTGTAGATTACACACGTTTTATGTAGAACGTTTATGCGGAAGAGCTGTTAAAATAGCAACCGTACCGTGTTCACGGAAATCCAGAAAGTACTTGTTGTTGTTATTGTTGTTGTTGTTGTTGTTGTTATTCTTCTTCTTCTTGTCGTTTTGTGTTTATTTGTGTATGTGCGCGCGCGCGATCTCAATATAACAAACGTTTTTTTTTGTATTTTATTGTCAGCAGCTTCATTTAAAAAACAACAGAGAGAAAAGAGACCAGACAAAAGGAGCAATACTTACAACTTAACTGGTTATATGTTACAGTTTAACTGTGTTTGTTTGGACGCTCTGTGTGCCATTTAATAGCCATTAGAGAAATGTAAATATATATATATATATATATATATATATATATATATATATATATATATATATATATATATATATATATATAATATTCTCTTATTCTCTTCTATGGGTCCCATAGATCCTGGAGATGGAGCTTAGATGACATGAGCTGTAATGGGGGATAATAGAGAGGCTTAATATGTAATAATAATAATAATAATAATAATAATAATAATAATAATAATAATAATAATAATAATAATAATAATAATAAGTAATTAACATTAATTAATGTCAACACCACTTACGGACCCATTAGAGACATAAACACCCAATACACATTTATAAAAATAAATTTTTCAAGTGGACTGGAAAACAAGTCATAACATGTCCACTAGAGAGCAGTGTTGTCACTCAGGAGCCCCAGGGCTTTCTGTAATCTCCCTTCATTTGGTCTATATGAAGAATAACACTGAAACAGACTAATATCTAGTACCTAATATCTAGAACTTACACCTGCACCGTACCGTAGAGACCGTGTGACATCTCACAGTGCTGTACTGCTGATCAAAGTCCAGACATTTACATTCACACTTTACTTTTATGGCGCTTGGCCGACGCTCTCATCTGCAGCACCTTACAGAAGTGCTTTGAAGTTTCTATCAGTAAAGACATTCTCATACTGGTTCAATAGTTCAGGGGCTGAGAGGAGCGTCGGAATATAAACGCTGTAGGGGGGTTAGTACTGTATAAAACCATCTGCCCTCATCAACCCTGCTGTGTCTGATGTAACTCAGACCTGCAGCTACAAAAGAGATTCAGAAGATTCAATGATTGACTCCTACATTAAATTTAACCCTGAAATCTATCACCCAGTGCAGAGATCTACGAATATATTAAAAAGAAAAAGCTGATATAAAAATCTGAGTCTAAAGACAAGAGAGACGGGAGATAAAGGACATGTAGAGTTCATTCAGATAGACTGGGGCTTAGTTTTATTTCCTTTTCATACGAGTTTTCTTCCTATTCATTAGACAAAATAAAAACCTGTGAAACATTACTGAGACCATTTTAATGACACGGTTGGTAATTTGGCAAAGAATGTTTTCATTAGCTTTGGGTTCTAACTTTCATCCTCAGTGACATGTTTACAGCAGTATTTGTTTATAGTATACTTTTTCATCTCACTCTTCATCTATTAATTTTCTGTAGCACACACACACACACACACACACACACACACACACACACACACACACACACACACACACACACACACACACACACACACACACACACACTACAGACCATGTAGACATACCAATCAGTCTACAACACAAGGCTTTGTACTTGTGAGGAAACACTGAATCACAAGGAGAACGTGTAACGCTGCAGACAGAATCAAACCCCCAACCTCAGTGGTTAGTCACTGCATCACTAAGATTTCAACAACAAAAAAATCTTCTCCAAATCCATCAACAACATATTCTAATATTTGCCTTTGTTTATCAAATAGTATTCATGAAAATTCTATAATTTGGGAAAACCTTTGGAATCCTACTCCTGCTCATTATAGGACAAATAATACAAACCTCGACTGATCATTTAAAATGAGTTGTGCAATTTTGTATAAGTTGTCTAGTTAAAATAGCTTGTGTAGTTTTTGTGACAGACAGAAATGAAGCTTTTGTGAAAATCTTTTGATAGTAAGGAATGAACTAAAGGGATGAGGCTGACCACACCCCTTATATGATATCACATGAATGAGGTCACAGTTCCAGGTTCCTCGGTTCCATCCCGTGCTCATTTTTTCCCAGTGTCCATGTAGGTTTTTCAGGTTTCCTTCCAGGTTTCCAGAACATATGCCAGGACTCTAAATATCCACAGTAAATAAGAAAGTGGGACATATGTGTGTGTGTGTGTGTGTGTGTGTGTGTGTGTGTGTGTGTGTGTGTGTGTGTGTGTGTGTGTGTGTGTGTGTGTGTGTGTGTGTGTGTGTGTGTGTGTGTGTGTGTGTGAGAGTGTGTGTGTGTGTGTGTGTGTATTCCCCTACTGTGTTCTCACCTCCTGCCCAGTGTTCCCAGGATTGGTTCTCTCTTCACAGTCATAAGAGAGAGACCGAATGTTCAACCACAAATGAAACCCTCACCTTGTTCTCATTGCTGTGACTGTGTGGGATTACTGAAAACATGCTTGGATTTTCTTCAAGATGATCTCTACTTCTGGTTTTTAGCTTTGTGCCATCTTTTTGTTAGTTTTTACAGAGAACTGTGTCTGCTCGATCAAAAACCACATGAGTAAGTCTGTTTGACACACCGAATTACTGGAGAAAGCATTCTGAGGCGAGCGTGTGATGATTTAGTCTGGTGGTTTACATGCTGCTACACTGGAAGGATGGGGGGAATGTGGTGTACTTTACATTTTTGGACGTAAAACGTGAAGTGAAACAAGGCGATTTTTTCCACTCCATGCCATGTGATCATTTGTCTTCTTTTATGGAAGCACGCTGGATGTGGGCAGAAATTTTCATTCTAAGCCATAACATCTGTTTCATTTCACAAACACATCATTATGAGGAACCGAAAGCCTGTTTGTAATATCAGCCTGCTCGTCTGGTTACTGCTCCGGGTTCGGATCACGTCTCCGTTCGGACTGATTCGGAAGAGTGAATCGTTAGTCGTTTAATTACACCGCAGTGCATGTTTGTCATTATGTCTGCTGAAGTGAACTCTCACTGTTAACGCCTCTATCACCCTTACACAGATAGAAAGATTATTCTGTGTGATTTAAGAAAAAACAAGATTTCTTTCTTTCTGGTTGCTCGAGAACGTTTGCCCTTAAAACTCTACTTAATCTCAAAGCATCAAGTCAGATATCAGATGTTGTTGTGTTGTGTTTCTCTGATTTGTTTTATCTCAGTAAAAATACTCAATACTCTTATATAGTTTATCTCTCATCCAGAAAGCGTCATCCATCTTCTCATTTGGATCTACACACCTTTTATGTCCAGCACCAGTGCGCTCTGGGTTGATGATGTCTTCCAGTCAGCTGGGATCATTATTATTAATCAGATTTAATTTGTCGGACGGCTTGTTTTTTTTACACAGTGGCTCTACTCTCAGCTCCTCCAGGATCTCCGAACTCCTCACCCTATAACGGAAAGTGCCATGAGACAGTGATGATGGGACATTGAAAACTTTTTTTATAAGCAGCCTTTGCACATGGCTGTGGGGCTTAGTGATCATTCAGCTACAAGAGCACCAGTGAGATCAGACACTGATATTGGGATGTTGAGGAGACTTCAGTTCCAGTTCATCCTAAAGCTGTTCAGTGGGGATGAGTCAGAGTCAGGGATCAGTGCAGGACACTCGCGTTCTTCCTCCTTCCGTCCAGCCTTCACCTATACACCACGTCTTCATAGAGCTGCTTTGCACACAGGGACATTGTCATGCTGGAATAATAGTTGACCAGCTAATTGTAAAAGACCCCTATGATATTCAGGGATGCATATGGTATAGCAGCAAAGATTTTATTTGTCACATATACACTACAGCACAATGAATTTCTTTCATCTCATATCCCAACATTATTATTTTTTGGAAGCCTGCACCCCTGGAGCAGAGAGGGTTAAGGGCCTTGCTCAAGGGCCCATTAGTGGCAGCTTGAACCCTGATCCTCCGTTCAACAACCCAGAGCCTTAACCACTTGAGCCACCACTGCCTCTTTTATATATGTTTGGTCACAGAGTTTACATACACTAGTATCTTCTGTGTCTCAGACACATTCTGTATCTCTCAAACATTAAAACTTTTGTTAAAAATGTTTCTTTGCCTTTCAGAGAACATATGAGAAGTGATGAAAAATAACGATCTGAAATATTTCAGCATCTCATCCTCGCTCCTCGCTTCTTCATAAATTCCTGCTTGACGGCTCAAACAAAAGGTCTTTGTAGCCTCAGAAAAATCCAGAACCTTTTCCTGTCTTGGCTTGAGGCCAAGCCACTATCACAGTGCAGTGTCTTCATGAGTATAAAGGATTTATACCGGCTCATAAAACACCCATCTAACATGCCGGCATTGGGAAAAAGGTGAGTTTGTGTTGCACAAAAGACGACAACTTCAAAGGCTCATCTCCAGGCTTGGCTTTGGGACAGAGCTGAAAAAGAACAGGTGTGTTTATTTTTTGCTAATCTTTAGGACTAATAAGTTCAATGTAAACCAGATTAATAGCATTCAGAATATTATCAACAAACTAAATAAACATATGCAGTTGGATAATCTTTTAATACTCTGTGAATCTTCAAAACCTCTATTCACATAAGTGTGTTTGTTTAAATATATTCATACATAAGAACATTAAAGCGTCAGGTCAAGACAAAGCAGATGACCTACATCTGAAGGACAAGAGACTGATTAAAGGACAAAAAAAGTCCAAATTTAAAAGTAGGATTAGGGAGAAGGCGATGAGTGTCGAACTAGAACACACTGTTTCTGAGCAGAGAGAATCAGCCACTTGACTCATACACTACACTTCTGTTACGTTAAAGCTCTTGAAGTGAAGCGACAAGAAAACAGCAGAAACATCCTAAGAAATTTACACACAAGTTCAAATACAAGTCCTACATACACGATGGATGTCCCGTGACACGTGTTCACCATGTCCTAGTTGTGACTTCTCAGCTGGAGCGACTCCCTAACAGCCGTATCGTCTGGTGCGTTTAGACGAATCTCCTTCAGCTTGAAAACACATCAAACATAAACGGTGCCCAAGGAAAGATCATAAGAGGGTTAAAGCTGCGTTCTGATTCATAGACGTTCGGCTTGGATGAGATTTCTAAATAATTTTTTGCTTGTTTTTTTTGTTTTGCTCAGATGCTTTTGAAGACACTTTTGTAGGCTTGTGTTGAGGTTTTGACACACTGTTCAAGCTGAAGGGCAATAACACCAGATTGTGTGAATGGGGTTGAGGCATGTGTGTGTGTGTGTGTGTGTGTGTGTGTGTGTGTGTGTGTGTGTGTGTGTGTGTGTGTGTGTGTGTGTGTGTGTGTGTGTGTGTGTGTGTGCGCGTGCAGGGGTCAAATCTGTCTTATCTCCACATTGCTCGAAGGTGTGCATGTTCACAAACAAACACACTAAGAACTAAGCAGGGCTTTCATGCATCACTATTTTATTCAGGATAAAAATAGTGCAATCACCCTGCAAAAAAATCTAAATAAAAATAACCTGTGTGATAATCTCCTGGACCACAACACTGTGTTCCGTCCATTTGTTTAGCAAGATCAGACTGGGATGATTTAATCTGAATATGGCATCTGAACACTACGACTCTTTAAGACAATAACAAGTAATAAGTGTGGTTTCCTGAGTGCTTTATGATCTTAGCATTCTTGTTTCAGCCATAAGTCTCATTTGGTTTGGCTATAGTGGTTTCCACAAAACTGCACACACACATTCTCCAGAGCTCCTCAGAGACGTTTTATGGAAAACAAAACAATTATACACAGCAGCTTCACCAGTGGTGGTTTCGGCAAATATAAATGATAGGTCACAAAACATCTAAAATCTCTCCCACGGCTTGTCTCATTCATTTTCATTAATTTCTGTTTTATTTTCATGGCAGTGCGGTTAAGGCTCTCGAAGGATCTGGGTTTAAGCCCCAGGATGGTTAAGCTGCCACTGTTGAGCCCTTGTGAATGGTCTTTAACCCTCTCTGCTCCACGGGTGCTGTAATATATATGTAATAAAATAAAAGCTTATGTTCTATAAAGCAGTGTGTAGTGATGATGCTCAGCAGTACCGTTAATAACCAGCAGGGTGCACTCTTCCTCAGGATTTACAGGTTTTTTCCCTGGAAATTGACAACAAATACAATAATGAGTAATCTTTATCTTAGCATAATTCTTTCTTGAGGAGCCTGGAGAGAACAATTTAGCTACAAACTCAAAATAACCAGAAGACCAATGAGATGACAAAGCTATGAACTGGAGTCCTGAGATGAGTATAAGACAGTCTTTCTGAGTACAGAAGCAGTTCCTAGAAGGTAACTACAGTGTTTTACAGTAGTATACAATAGGTGAGATTATTTAAATTTACCTTTATTTAAACTCAAACAAATCCCAAAAACCTCCAAGCAGATATAGAGCATCACCATTTGGAGCTTACTGTTTATAGCACCTACTGGAACTTCATGACAGCGCCCAGAGTTTGTGATGGTCCTTAGATGAAAAAAAAAAAGATTCTTGTAAGATTATTTACACTATAAATGAGAGACTGTTATAATGGTTATTATTATAAATATTAAAGAAAAAAAAAAAACAGACCAAAGATGAAGATCTTAACCAAGAAAGATTTATTCCCTTATGCCTTAAATCTGACTATATTGTAGTCGAAATTTTTCAATCTAACATATGAAAAGCTGCACTTATCTTAAGCATCACACGAAAGAAAGAAAGCACAACGCTAATTGAAGGCTGAGTAGCTAGTAATTTACCACTTTAACCAGCGCCGTGTCAGAGCTGTGGCGAGGTTTGATTTTCACTTATAGTTCGACGGCTGACAAATTGATTACTTCTGTTAAAGATTTGGTTAAAAACTGTGTACTATTTGTGAGGAAATCGATTAAATTTGTTCAGCCTGTTAGATTGGATTAAAGTCGTCAAATCTTACCGATATTTTCGATTTTCTTATGAAATGTTCTAAAGTTCTACACAATGCTATATACCTACATTTAAGAAGGTTCTCGTTCAATGCAATTTCAAAGACTTCCAGTGTAGTAAAAACCTAAATGAATTTCTGCACCATTAAACAGCACCATTTCTATTCTGGGGATTATCGAGTGGATAATGTTTGTACATTAGAAATGCAAGTGCTCCACAGTGACCTTGTACAGCTACTGCTGAGTTCTTCACGACCATCATCAGTATCCTCTCCCCATTTATTGTGGTGCATGGTAAAGTAAAATACTTAAAAGAATGTCTCGCTCCACCCTTTGTTTCTTCAGAACAGATTAATGCAGTTATCATTTCACAGTGTAAAGCTTGTTTCGCAGTGTGCTTCTTGAAAATCATTCGGAGCCTTGAAAGCTGTTTGTCTTGCAATGAACTTGAACTGTGTGTGTGTGTGTGTGTGTGTGTGTGAATCCTTTAAAAAAAATAGGCATTTGTAAACAAGTCACATCTTGTCATTTGGTTTCTTTACATTTTTTTATTCCTGCATTCCGCCAGTTCCCAGAACTCTGTAGCGGTAGCACAGGTAGGTGTGTGTGTGTGTGTGTGTGTGTGTGTGTGTGTGTGTGTGTGTGTGTGTGTGTGTGTGTGTGTGTGTGTGTGTGTGTGTGTGTGTGTGTGTGTGTGTGTGTGTGTGTGTGTGTGTGTGTGTGTGTTCATGAGCACCTGCAGTGTAGAGGGATTATGCAGGTATTGACCGTGACATGGAGGACAATTCAACCAAATCACATCAATAAGTCATTTTTTTTCCTCCTAAACGTTTAAAGCAGTGTTTGCGTTTCTGACTTCAGAAATCTGATCTCGCTCAGTTTTAGAGAAGAATATAAACTTTCCCCAACATATAGCTTTAATGTGGTAATTGTGATTCGAAAAATAGGACTAGTGTGCATTTGTTCTTTATCCCGAATGAACACTTCAATGTGACTTTTGACCATAAAAACTCCATTTCGCAACAAACTGCACTTTTTACTGAACACATTTAATAAGACTCCTACATTTTTGTAGCATGATAACCTTCACGGTCTCTTATGGGGAAGCAACAAAGCCAGACCCAAAGACAGGATACAACTAACATCTAGCAAGGCAAAATAAACACATGACAGAAATGCTACACAAACAATAATGAACAAAGACAGATACACAAGAGCAGGTATAAATAAGGCAACACATTAGGCATAACAGGCAACAGGTGAGAAAAGACACCAAAATCTCTGCCAGCACCCCCTCTAGTGGCATGACAGGGAACTGTAAAAATGTTCCTGAGAGAAATGTTTAGAATTTAACTAATAATGTGAAGGAATGCAGATTGTGTGAATGGGGTTGAGGCGTGTGTGTGTGTGTGTGTACGTGTGTGTGTGTGTGTGTGTGTGTGTGTGTGTGTGTGTGTGTGTGTGTGCGCACAGGTTGTCAAATCTGTCTTATCTCCACATTGCTCGAAGGTATGTGTGTTTGTGTGTATGTGTGGGTTTGTGTTTGTGTGAGTGTGTGGGTTTCTGTGTATGTATGTATGTGTTTGTATGACTGTGTGTATACTCCTCTTGCCTTAACCCTGTGTGTGTTTGTTTGTTTGTGTGTGTTTTC
>NC_062519.1:22323325-22380825 GCF_022655615.1 Tachysurus fulvidraco
ATGAAGGCTCACAAACATGAGCTTTGGTGTTTTGTATAAAACAAGAGCAGTGATTTGTTCTGTATAATCAATAGGCTGCAGGTGAGTAATAACGATAAGCTGCATGAAGTAGGAGCAGAGAGTGAGAGGAGTGAGAGACTGAGTGAGTGAGCAAGTGAGAGAATAATTAAGTGAGTGAGTGAGTGATAGAGAGAATAATTGAGTGAGTGAGTGAGTGAGTGAGTGAGTGAGTGAGTGAGTGAGTGATAGAGAGAATAATTGAGTGAGTGAGTGAGTGAGTGAGTGAGTGAGTGAGTGAGTGAGAGAATAATTAAGTGAGTGAGTGAGTGAGTGAGTGAGTGAGTGAGAGAATAATTAAGTGAGTGAGTGAGTGAGTGAGTGAGTGAAAGAATAATTAAGTGAGTGAGTGAGAGAATGAGTGAGTGACTGACTGAATAATTGAATGAGTGAGTGAGTGATTGACTGATTGAAAGACTGAGTGAGTGATTAAGTGAGTGTGTGATTGAGTGAGTGAGTGAGTGATTAATTGATTGATTGATTGAGTGAGTGATTAATTGATTGATTGATTGATTGATTGAGTGAGTGAGTGAGTGAGTGAGTGAGTGAGTGAGTGAGTGAGTGAGTTGTGATTGAGTGAGTGAGAGAATAATTGAGTGAGTGAGAGAATGAGTAAGTGACTGAATGAATAATTGATTGATTGAGTGATTGATTGATTGATTGAGTGAGTGAGTGTATGATTGAGTGAGTTAGTGAGTGTGTGATTGAGTGCGTGAGTGAGAAGAGTGATTAATTGATTGATTGATTGAGTGAGTGTGTGATTGAGTAAGTTAGAGAATAATTGAGTGAGTGAGAGAATGAGTAAATGACTGAATGAATAATTGATTGATTGATTGAGTGCGTGAGTGCGTGAGTGTGTGAGTGAGTGAGTTAGTGAGTGTGTGATTGAGTGATTAATTGATTGATTAATTGATTGAGTGATTAATTGATTGAGTGAGTGAGTGTGTGCTTGATTGATTAATTGATTGATTGAGGTGAGTGAGGTGAGTGAGTGAGTGAGTGAGTGAGTGAGTGAGTGAGTGAGTGAGAGAATAATTGAGTGAGTGAGAGAATGAGTAAGTGACTGAATGAATAATTGATTGAGTGATTGATTGAGTGAGTGAGTGAGTGAGTGAGTGATTGATTGATTGATTGATTGAGTGAGTGAATAATTGATTGAGTGATTGATTGAGTGAGTGAGTGAGTGAGTGAGTGAGTGAGTGAGTGAGTGAGTGAGTGAGTGAGTGAGTGAGTGATTTAGTGTGTGTGAGTGAGTGAGTGTGTGTGTGAGTGAGCGAGCGAGCGATTGAGAGTGTCCATTTGTACATTCTGAGAAAAAGAGTGAAGGGTAGCAAGCAGCAGGCAGAAAAAAAGCTGCACTTCTTTGAGCTCTTTGGTTTAATGAAGAGCAAGTTCTTTAATATCATGGCACAGGGGGGTGGACAGAACTCTTCAGCATGTTCTCCAAAACAGCTTTCAACCTCTTTTCTGTGGACTTTGCACTCAGTCCTGACAGAGTGCTGACCTTCCTTTGAGGATCTTGGCACCTCCTGCAGTGACACCCTGCAGTTAGAGAACACCAGCCAGGACACTCATTTATTCATAAAGCAACTAAAGTGCTGAACATAAAACTGGGTATAGAGACAAAGGCACAGTCACCTCTAACCTTTAGCTGAAATCATATAAAATCACCTGGTCTGAAGAGCTCAGAGAGATGGGAGATGAGATTTGGCACAGCAAATCAGAGATATAGATGGAGCTTAAATCATCACATGCTTTAAAAACAAAACACAAAAAAACAGGTCAGATGTGTAGAGAGTAAAGAGGATATATCTTTATAATACCGTATTCTCCATGTACAGTATAACATAACCAACAGCCTTATTAGAACCGATGCTAATGAAAACATCTAGAGAAAAAAGTCGTTTGAACTGCATTTGATTCACTGCATCATAAAGAGAATGGTTCTATTCATGTGTCTGGTTGATTCATTGCTTAAGTTTTGATACCCTATGTTAGAGTGTATCTTGTCTCCAGATGTGCGTCAGTAAGATGAAGACTGGGTCTTTTTCATAGCTGCAGATTTCCATCAAACACATGGCAAGAGGACCACATGGCAGATGCCCCACACAAACACACACACACACACACACACACACACACACACACACACACACACACACACACACACACACACACACACACACACACACACACATCAATGAATTTGACCACAGATACATTTCTAACCCTCAGGTCAAAGATCCATTCTGAGATTTGTTTTAAGTTTTAAAGCCAAAAAGAACTTAGATGGACTTCTTCACAGAGTTCTCTTGTCTTACAGGTCTTTAGCTAATTCTTGTGTAAGCTTTATTCAACAACTGTAAATTCCCCTGAGTAGCCTAGCAAGCAAAGCTAAGAGATAAGCTTACATGTATGAATGTAGGCAAACTACTGAAAACAAGAAAGCTAGCAAACAAAAGCAAGAGCTAATTTGTTGAGTGAAAAAGTTTACCAAAAGTTAAGAGCAAGTCAAAGTTAGCTCTAGATACAAAAGCTTCTTGATTGTGTAGCAGGCTTCGAGGCTCAGACAAAGGGATGGCAAAAAAGCAAGCGCACTGGAAAAACTGTACAAGCCTCATCTTATCACATCTGACATCCTTCTGCTGTACGTGTCACTTTATGTTTAATATAAAGCTCGAGTCTGGTGTCGGTGTGAGTCACCATGTGGCCTTCTGTTGAAGTATCTAATGTCTAAAGAGATGAGGATCCAAGTCATAAACATGACAGAAAGGTTAAAGGGGAGGATTAACAAAAGGAAAAAGAAGGAAAAAAAAGAGGACAGAGTGCTAACTGTTTATTAATGAAGTGCAGCATGTTTGCTGACCTGAATGGAGGGCTGTTTGCCCTTGTTTGCATGATAAAGGTTAGAGAGAGAGAGAGAGAGAGAGAGAGAGAGAGAGAGAGAGAGAGAGAGAGAGAGAGAGAGAGAGAGAGATGGACAGAGATGGAGAGACAGATGAATAATTGCATCTCCAGCATGTGCAGAATTCAATAGCCCTGATGGATGGTTATTGATTTGTTCTGTTTGTTCTAGATTTCTCTCGGTGTCTATTCTTTTCTGTTTGCTGTTTTACCTTGATATTGAAGGTTAACTCACCTGGAGCAGCTGCATGTCCTTTCATGCAGACAGCTTAGTCATGATTACGTCTTTAACTGTTAAGTCGATGGAGTTCAACATCTTTTGAATTCTTTTCTTCACCTTGAGCCCTAGCTATTACCGCTCATGTACAGTACATGAAGCTCCACCCCAGCATGGTGATCTGCAGAGCTCAACTAGAGTTAGCATGCTAACAACTGTAATGACTATAATGACACTGCCTTACTTTGTTATGTAGATATAGATGATAAATGAGATCACGTCAGATAAATAACTAGCTAGTGTCACAATTGGTAGGATGTTTGATGACGATCCAAATATATAAAAACACCAGATGATGTGGTAATAGTCCTCTAATTATCCTCTAAAAGAATAATTCAATCATTTCATCAAAGCATCAAGTGAAGTGAAAGTGAAGTGACATACAGCTAAGTACGGTGACCCATACTCAGAATTTGTTCTCTGCATTTAACCCATCCAAAGTGCACACACACAGCAGTGAACACACACACCGTGAACACACACCAGGAGCAGTGGGCAGCCATTTATGCTGCGGTGCCTTTATTGCTAAAGGGCACTTCAATCGTGCCCGGCCCGAGACTCGAACCCACAACCTTAGGGCTAGGAGTCAAACTCTAACCATTAGGCCCAAGCCATAGGATGGCGCATCTGGAGCAGGTGAGGTTGTGGACCTTTCTCAAGGACCCAGCAACTTGTGGACTCGAACCCCGACCTTCCCAGCACCTTAACCGCTGTACCATCACGTCCTCACATTCTACCACGTTCACGTTCGACCAAGCGTTCTACACATTTCTAGTAAGGTGGTTCGTTCAATGCATTACATTAGCCAATGCTTTAAGGGATAAAATGTGTTTTTCTTTGATATACAAAACTGCCTTAAAACGGATTGCATTTACTCAACAAAACAAGTTTTTTCAGCCACATAGCCATGGCTTTACCTATTCATTGTTTCTATATATTTTCCAGGCTATTTATAGGGGTAAGAAATTAAACAGTTGCACCTTTAAGTGTGAAAGTCACTGATGTTGTTTCGCTCGAGTTTATTTTATAACACAGCTTTCTAACACACTGTTTAATCAGAGGATTTCACAAAATTCAGAATTGCCATCTGGTGATTAAGCAAATCTGTGACTAAATTTTTTAAAGGAAAATCAGAAGGTCTTCAGAAACCATGCCATCAGGTAGATAGGATTAATCCTGTGTACAGAACTGTAACCAGCTTGGCTTTCTTTCCAATATTTCATAACGCCTTTTCCCTCTCAGTGTGTTGACTAATGTTGCTATGGCCTCCAAACACGAAAGGGGGGTTTGGAATTTAATGCACATTGAAGGTTTACACAAGCGTATGTGAGAGTGTTCCTATTGTCCATGTTTTAAGGGTACGATTAGACAGCAGATTTATGGTGGGCTATAAAGAGCCAAATGAAAAAAAAGGCCTTTTGTTCATAAAGCTAGAAAAGACAGTCTTCTACTCACTAGAGTACACACACACACACACACACACACACACACACACACACACACACACACACACACACACACACACACACACACACAAACAAAACAGAGCTCAATTATGGTTCCATATACCACTGAACTTTGAAGTCAATTCATTGTGCACACATAATTCAGGAAGATTTAAATACCTGGCAAGTGAAAAAAAGAAATTTTAAGAAAGGGGGACATTCAGCCACTAGCTTTCATACAGAACTGAGTTCAATTTGCAAGGAAGGTGTCCTAAACTCCAGATTTCATATAAATAACAAAAGTCCTAAAACTTTCAATGCTAATGTGCTAGTTAACATAGTTGCTCTGGTTAATCTAGTTATTCTAATTAACAGATGTCAGATGCACAGCTAAAAACATGATTATAGGTGATGTTTTTGTGTCATGATGAATGCAATATTCCTTTTGATTTGTCAAGTTTTAACAGGAAAAATCTGTCAGTCCATCTGGAACATGTGGGGTTAGTGTTTAGTCGGAGTCTGCTGCAGGATCCAACAGGGTGACGGTTGATGTGGCACACCTGTGTTTAAAATCTGATGCTCTATTTAGGTTTTCTCTATCTGAGCAGAGAGCTTGGTGTGTGTGTGTGTGTGTGTGTGTATGTGTGTGTGTGTGTGTGTGTGTGTGTGTGTGTGTGTGTGTGTGTGTGTGTGTGTGTGTGTGTGTGTGTGTGTGTGTGTGTGTGTGTGTGTGGTCATGCTGGAGCTGAGCAGGACCTTCCAGGACCTGACTTAGGAGGAAGTGGATTAGGTCTCCAGTGCTGCAGGAGGTCTGAATTCGAGACACCAGGGGTGTGAGTTTAATGGGTTGAGATAGAGCAACTCATTATCTGACTTACAGCTGGCACAGTGGAGAGGCACCAGCACTGCCAACATACGACCTCATGTCTTTCAAAAAAACAAAAAACCCTGACTTTCCTTACCTAACTTCCCTCTACTCCCCTGACCTGTGCATCTGATCAAGGCCAAGAGCAGGAACAAGGCCTAAGCAGGCCTGTTAGGTTTCTTCTGGAGGCCTGGGTTCTCTGGCCTCCACTGCCCCATGATGCTGATTCAAGGAGTAGCATTGGATATGAGTTGGTGAATAAAGGTGAGAAATAAGATATGCCATTCCCACCATGTACTATAAGATACGGCCTGGGATTTGTTCAGACAGCAGTGCTACAGACAGTAAGTCCTTCGTGGAGAAATCTGTGATCCCAATCTCAGCGTATAATCGCAAGGTATAATGAGCAGGCCACAACAAATGTTAGGTTTTATGAACCTTTTACTCTGATCATCAAGAGGAGTAAAGTGATAAGATATATTTTATTCTCCTTATTGCTTTCAGGCAATAAAACTGCTCTCTGTTAGGCCCTAACTTTCCCATCACCTTTTCCTTCACACGGATTCTTGTAAAGTGCAGTGTTACCTTTGAAATGTCAGAAGCCACACCTCTCTCACAAAAAACTGACAGTCACAGAGGCCATGAATCTACTGTATCAGAAGGACCAATGGGCACAGTTCCTGCACCTTCACTGAGACAGGCCATACCTGTTATACCTTCATAAGTGCTTCTTTTAACAGTCCTGAGAGGCCATCCCTTATTCACTGAAATTGACAAAGACCAAAGCTACTCTTCTTCATTTCAGCATTTTCCTTATAATGTGTGTGTAAATGTGGGTGCGTTTGTGGTTCAAACCCTTCACACACATGCATGCAGACACAAAGAAACCCGAGAACATGGATGTTCAAATAACCCACATTTTATCATTGTTGTCATTGTTGCAGTTGGCAAGCACAAAATGTTCTACTGCCAAAGTCAGCTTGTGTGTAAAGCCTCCTAAACCCTACAGTAATTCATCTTCCTACTGTCCAAATACTGCCAGCAGATTAGCTTTAATATTAATCACATTCTGTCTTTCTGTAATCTGGACATGATTACAATATCCACCAACCATACAACACATACACAACACACTCATAACACACACACACACACACACACACACACACACACACACACACACACACACACACACACACACACACACACAACAGAATCCTAACATATACTGTACATGTACATGGTCTAACACCAGCAACAGGTAAGATCAGATCAAAAGCTTACACCACAGTCCAGGATGTCTCTTCTTTGGATGATGCGTCCACACTCCCGATGAGTCCTGGAAAGCTCGCCGTGGCATGTTAGCTCATTTACAGTGTATTGCTTTTCTTTTCAAAGTGTGAAAAGTTTCTCGCTGTTACGAAGTGCGGTTGGAAAAATGGTGTGTGTTAGACTTCTTACACAGGCATCTGAAATTAAGAAACAGTGATATGATCTGCATTTAGGTGGAGATTAAGGTTTTTTTACACATCCTGTATGCTGTTCTTAAAATGTTGGCAAATATGAACCTGGGAAACATGTGGGTGCAGTTATTTCACACTATGTTTTTAATCAATCTGCTTTATTTTTGCATGTAAATGAACACTGCTGAATTTTATACACAAACCACAACTCTTCATTCAGAATGTTTAACTGATTTGGGATGCTAGGTGTCCACCCACTGAGAAGCGTTACTATGGCAACCGATAGAAGGAACGGCTTCAGCTAATGAACAGAGAACGATACGAGAACCTTCATCGGTTTATGTATAATGTTTCCCTGTACTGTAGTGGTCTGTTGTTTACTGTCAGCACTGTTGTCTTTGCTTGTCTTTGGTCTTTGGAGACAATCTTAAGAAATAATCTTAAGAAATAGAGAAAGAAAGTAATGTGTTTATGTCTCTTTCTTCCAGTCAGGAAGGTCAGATAAGAGGGAAAACACACATATCACATGCAACATACACAAACCTTTTGGGTTAAATGGCGCACATGTCATTAAAGTACAGAGACAAACACTTTTTGTGCAAATCAGCTTCATTCTGATTTAATAACAACACATTATAGCAGATTCTGTCTCTTAAATTAGACTTCATGCTTCATTGTGAAGAGCATCTTCATCCTGGCTGAACATGAGGGGTGAAAAAAACGAAATTTAAGAGTGGGTGTGAATAATAATAATAATAATAATAATAATAATAATAATAATAATAATAATAATAATAATAATAATTATTATTATTATTATTATTATTATTATTATTATTATTATTATTATAATAAAATGAACGTTTTATATAATCGCTTTTCATTACCACTGAGTTTCCCAGAACGGTTCTTCAGCCTGGACCCTGAGAGCTCCTTTGGGCCCTTTGTTGGTTAGATGTGTTTATTTGTGCATTTAACAACACGCTGCATCACTGGAAAGTTTTGTATTCTGTATTTGATCCAAACATGGTCTGCTAAGGCTGCAAAACACGTTCCGTGAAGCGATCTGAAACAGCTGAAATCAAAGCCAAGCACGTGACTTGGACATACTGAGGTATAACAGAGAAATTATGGGTATCTGGGTATTTAAGAAATGGGAGAGGTTTCACACACAAACTGCAGCAGGTTTGTGTGTAAACTAAAAAGTCTGTGGTTGTCATTGTTGCTAAAGATGCTAGAGATCCTATCACTAAAAAGGGTTTGGATTCAACGTTTGTTTGTCAAATGAGAGAAAACTGAACATTTGCTGAGTCTTGATGTCTGATAAGTGTGGGGTCAGTTTCTGGTGTATTAGTAATTTAGTTATTGTCCCTGTGAAAGACGTTTGTGCAGTTCAGTACTGTATTATGTAATGTACAGTCCGGTTTGAAGCTAATCTACAACAATTCAGGCATCAGATTGGGGATTGTGGAGTAAAAATTGTGATGAATACACAATTTGAGCCCATAACTGGATGACTGCATGAATTATTTTTTAGCCTCCTGTTAATGGATCATCACCTCGTCCCACCTCATGTGTGAGATGGAGAACGGTAACTCAGGGAAACATCTGTTCTTCTGCTGACTTGATGGAGCTCTACCTATTGGTGTCATGACAGAAAAGATCTCCAGCTCCACTATGAACACCAGTCTCCGGGTGACGCTTTTTTGCTCCAGGGCACTTTTTAATTGGTACTCCTCTGTGGCCTGAAAATCAAAACTGCATGCTTTATAAGAAACGGAAATGGAGGAGGAGACACAAAAAGACAAATGTCTTGGGAATGTCTCATTATTTTCCACAGTTGCTATGTGGAGCTAATATATAGACGCAGAATGTAATTTATGGAGCATCTGCACAAATGAGAAATGGTCTATTTCTCCAGCAGACCCCCCCTCCCCCACACACTATATGTGTGTGTGTGTGTGTGTGTGTGTGTGTGTGTGTGTGTGTGTGTGTGTGTGTGTGTGTGTGAGAGAGAGAGAGAGAGAGAGAGAGAGAGAGAGAGAGAGAGAGAGAGACAGAGAGAGAGACAGAGAGACAGAGAGACAGAGAGAGAAAGCATGACATGAGTGCTTATCCTACTTATTTAGGTGTACATTCCATTCCATCACTTGTGTCCACGGTTATGGTCGTCTGCTACATGGCATATTTATCTTACAAACATTCGCACTGATGAAGAATCTGATTTGAATCGGTCTGATTAGCTCCTAACTCTGAACAGGATGAGCTGCTACACCATCTTAACCACATGGTTTAGTTCCTGTGCTTTATTTACTCGACCTAACTCATCTTTTCTAAAAAACCTTCCTGTTTTTGTATTTTCTATAAAACTTCTTGTTATCTCAAACAGGAGTCCAAACATCTCTGATTCCAGGAGAAAATTCTGAGCATTTCAGTGCACACTGACATACCGACTTGCGTTCATACAGCAGACTTAAATGAACACTTTAATTCAGTATTATTGTTAATGTTTTTAAAAGCTCTATAACACATGGTGGTCCTTCTGCCATTGAGTTGTATAATTATACATGTTAAGGACTGTACAGTCTGTCTGTCATCCATTTTACTAATGAAGTCATGAACAAGCGTCTGATCAGGCGCTTTTTCCTGGACTCAGAGCAGGGAGGTGGAGTACAGAGCATCGCTCATCACTGAGCTGAAGTGAGTGTTATTGTTCAGAGCTCGTCAGTTCTGATGAATGAGATTCAGTTTGTTTCAAATGAAGCTGTTTCTCATCGTGAACTTTACCCTCACAGCCTGGAAGCATAACACATTTCACTGTTTGCTAAATCCCACAAAATCCCACAAAAAAAAATGTACTTTTCTAATGAACTATCATATAATTATTTTCAGTATTGATTGAAGATAATGGTGACTCTCAAAAACCTTTACAATGCAATAAGATAAAAATGTTCTGCCTACACAAAGCTATTAAAGAGAGAAAGTGTGGTATTTTATTAGATTATAGTAGAGTACATTAAATTAGATTAGATTAGATTAGATTAGATTAGATCTCATCTTGTGCTGTGATGCTGTAACATTCTTAACCGCTGATTTGTTTTTACTACACTCTTAAAAAATGGTCCTTGGTTTTATATAGAACCCTGGAGTTCTCTACTTGGCCAATAGAACCTTCTCCCCAAAAAGTCCTGGTTCTATGTAGAAAATAGACTTAACAATAGATAGACTTAACAATAGTGTGTAAAGTAAAGTGAGTGCCATTACTTTTGGTGTTTTGCCTCAGTGTAGATGAAGCTATATGGAGCTATGTCGTGGTGGAGTCTGCACAGTACTTCTGTGAGTCCGTCTGGGTAAAGACATCTGCCAGGTGCTTTAAATAGAAACACAAATTATATCTCTATGATTTTGGCTGTTTAAAGGCCTTCGACAAAGGAAGTGTGTTAAACTTTGCTTCTCCAGTTGGACTGTAGTTGAACCAGTGAGGCAGGATGAATGTCATAATTACAAACAGTTTATGGACTTTAGTTTGACACTCTGTACATGAAGAGTCCAACAGTGACAGTGATCATGAACAGACTCGAATCAGAGCTCCATCAGGAACAAATTAAAAACACTCTAACGTTCTTAAGAACTCGTTAGATTAAAACCCATCTGTGGACCAGACTCTGAGATGGATAAACACAACTTAAAGGCGGGGTCTCCAATTTTTGAAAGCCAATGTTGACATTTGAAATCACCAAGACAAACACACCCCTAACCCAGATGGGTCCCACCCCTGTATCGATAGCTCCGCCCACACACATACGTAACCCAGGCAACTAATGGAAAGAAATGTGTCTTTATCATAGCTGAAGGGAAGAACAATACGATTGCAGATAAACAAACAAGCAAAAATGACACACAAGCATAATCATGTAAAGGACAAAGGCATATATTAGTTCTGTGTAACAAAGCAAAACCAACGTTACTCACCTATCGAGAAGGAAAAAAGCGCCTCGGCGTCTTAAGTAAAGTTGGCCGCATGTTCACAGATTGGAGTTTCCCAAGTCAATAACTCCTGAGCTAAACGCTGTTACTACACAAAACACGGTTGTTGCTGCCTCTCTACATTAATACGATAAAAAAGAGGTGTTATTTGTGTAGTAACAGCGTTTAGCTCAGGAGTTATTGACTCGGGAAACTCCAACCTGTGAATATGTGGCCAACTTCCTGCTCCTTCAGTTCTCTCCAGCGCTGGAAAGCTGATCCTATATTAACACGTCCTACTTCTTGCCTTATCGTAAGTCTTTCTTCATTTTCTTTCCTTGTTTTTATCCTCCATGTCAATGCTAAAACCGCTTTCTGCTAATGTCACACATGCGCACTGAACACTCTCTCCGCCCACATATTTACAAGCCCCGCCCCTTTCTGCTCATTGGCTACACGTTTGTTTTGATTTTTGTTTATTATTCGGCCCGACTCAGTTTTCTGAAGCATTTCTCAAAAATCAGAGACCCTACCTTTAATGTTAACCGCATCACATAACTAGCACATGGAAAGGTCAGAGAGCCTGATGTCTGCCGTTCATCTAGAACATTAATTCTCAGATTATCCACACTTTATGCTGCATATTGTAACCACCATACCAGCATTAACTTCAGTAATAATGATGATGTGTTTACACATACAGGATAACAGATAATTAACAGATTTAATCAACCATGTGATTAGCATCAAGCTAACAACAATTAGCTGATTAGAGTTACAGCGGGATACCTGATTATAGCCGTGACAGCTGCTGAGATGCATTTTTATTTTAAATGTCCCCACAAAAATAGGAATATCTAGTCTTGTGCAGTCATGTAGCTAGCCCACAGCTTTTCATTAAAATAAATGGTTGGGGCTCGGGACAGGAACAGGGTTAATTAGGTGCTTTGTGGACGTCCCCACAGTGTGCGTGTGTGTGCGTTTGTGTGAGACAGGTCGACGTTGGAGCCTCCCATGGGCTGTTATTACATGCTTTCGAATGACAGTAGAGAATAATTATGTTCAGATTTCAACTTTCACTTCAACAAGCATAAAAATTCTTAACAGGTATCTGGGATTATTTACATTTTTACCTCATAATGAGACTTCCTACAGAAGTGTATACAGTATGTGTGTGATTCCTTATATCTTTACATGTGCATTCGGGGATTTCTCTATGCCGAGACATACTCAGGCATTTCTGGGTCTAATTATTCCAGAAGATTCCTCACCTTGTACATTCCACCTGCCAAAAATTGTTTATTTAGCAGCAGCACTGCTGAAGCGAAACATTTTAATTGCATGCATGAACTTGACTTTGTACTTCCTATGTATGCAAAGGCCAAAATAAATTATCCATTAAAAGTATTGTCAAAATTGGGGGCCAATTAAACTGCCACTGAAAAACAAACTTGTTGCAATTATTTCAGAACACGTAAACGGTGGAACAAACCATCTGAGGGAATGAGGCTGATGATAATGAAGACAATGAGCAACAAAAGAAAAGCATAAATCTTTTTAATATTGTTTATTTACTTACAAGCTTTCAGATTTCTTAATTCGTTATTTTAGAAAGGGATTAGATCTAAATATACAGTAAGTTCAACCTTAAGAACTGAAGAGAATCTTATAGATCTAAATATAATTCTTTACAGATATTCCAGGTCCAAAGAAGGAGACAATTGCATTAAAATGAATATTTAAAAAAAAAATAATAATAATTTGTAAGTTCAAATTAAAATCAAGAAATCAGAAAAGAAAAAACTAAACCACTCGGTGTGTGGATTTACTTTTTTAATGGGTCAGGCAACCTGTTATATTTATAAGATTTTAGATACGTGATTAATTATTCCGACAGAAATAAACGAATACCTTGAAATTTCACTCCAGACGTTTGAGGGGTGTGATATTATTCCAGACATCCAAACATCTGATGAAAATGTGTTCCACAGAAATAAACCAAGTTATCATGACATGATTAAATAAAAGACAATAAGACAACAAGACAAGTTTTTTTTTACTTTTTAGCTTATTTTGATGGACCCCTGGTTTTCCCTCAGCAGCCTGAATAACTTTCCTCATGTTTGTGTATGAATAAAGCTCACAGTGAAGGTATTTCTCAGTAACCGTAAAAGCGATCTGTCTGCAGATTCCCTCCACAGCTCGAGACTTGTCATTCCTCCTGACTCGGCTTAGTGTAATGGCTTTCTTTGTCTGTACGACGGCTTAAACCGGCATTAGAGGCTTTTTTATATTGAATGTCTGTTTGAAAAAGTCTACAGCTAATTGAGGGCGTAATTGATGAGTAATTGATGGCAGAGTGGCATGGCGAGACATGCGGTAATGACACTCTCTTTAGCCGTAAAGAACACTTAATCGCTTAATCTCTCTGTTTATGACACTCGTTATGCACAACAGATATTAAGAAAAAAACTTTTACACACCCTGTTAAAGCAGCAGGTTTATAATGTAAAAAAAGGAAACAAAGGTAAATCATATCAGAACATTAATTTTGGACAGCATGTGACTCATGGGATTGCTGTGGATGGGGCTACCTGGAGACCACCACGCCTTTGATCCATTGTTACGTCAGTCAGCTTTATGGCCGGACCTTCATCAGCGATCATTTGAAATTAGAAATTAGAAATTGGTCTTGTGTCTGTGGTGAACTCGGAAATGACTCTGACCAGTTAGTTCCTCAGGAGCTCTTGGTTGCTTTATTCCTCCTGACTATAAACTGTTGTAGAAATCGCATTATTTACATTTACATTGTTTCCAGTCCAGTGTCACCCAAATGAGGATGGGGTTCCCTTCTCAAGGTTCCTCTCAAGGTTTCTTCCTCATATCATCTCAGGAAGTGTTTCCTCACCACCTCACTTCAGGCTTGATCATTAGGGATAGATGTTAGAGATAAATAGTAACTTAATTTGAAACTTTAAACTTTGAAATGTTAGTAAAAAAAAGTTTTTAATGAAATTGCTATACAAATAAATTGAATTGAATTGAAATGAATGTGTGTGTGGGGGGGAGGGGGGGTGCACGGTGGCTTAGTGGTTAGCACGTTTGCCTCACACCTCCAGGGTTGGGGTTCGATTCCCGCCTCTGCCTTGTGTGTGTGGAGTTTGCATGTTCTCCCCGTGCCTCGGGGATTTCCTCCGGGTACTCTGGTTTCCTCCCCCGGTCCAAAGATATGCATGGTAGGTTGATTGGCATCTCTGGAAAATTGTCCGTAATGTGTGAGTGTGTGAGTGAATGAGAGTGTGTGTGTGCCCTGTGATGGGTTGGCACTCCGTCCAGGGTGTATCCTGCCTCGATGCCCAATGACGCCTGAGATAGGCACAGGCTCCCCGTGACCCGAGGTAGTTCGGATAAGCGTTAGAAAATGAATGAATGAATGAATGAATGAATGAATGTAAAAATTACAGCCTGTTAACCAAAGACAATATTTTAACTGTATACGTTGCCACTGAACTATTTTTTCTTTTGTTAATTTGCATGTGTGCTTTGGAGCATCATCATGCTGAAAGATTAAAGCCCTCTTTATCCTCAGATTTGTAGCAGATCCCAAAAGGTTCAGAGCCAAACTGACTAGACTTTGGAGCTATTCGTGATTCGGTCCAACTTTCACTGAATCCGTTGCAGCTGAAGAAAAGCAGCACTAAAGCATGATGCTGCCATCACCATGCTTCACTGCGTGTATGCTGCACTTTTGCTGAGGGTTAGTTTTGCACACTGTGTTGATTTTGCACTAAACATACAGTGTCTTTGAAAATTATGGCCAAAAACTTTCTTCTTGGTCTCATCAAACAATAACACAATTGTTTTTGAGAACCTAGAAATATGTTTTTGTAAAGTTTTGCCAATTTATTCTTCATCCAGACAGATGTAGAATACATGAGATTGTAAACAGTAGTTTCCAGAAAGAGCTCCAGCTCCTGTTGGCTTCTTTACAGCCATAATTTTCTAGACGGATGTTCTTGGTGATTGTGCCATATTTTCACCACGAGTTGATGTCTGTCTTCACTGAGCTCTTCGGTATATATAATGCCTTGGAAATTGTTTTGTCGTGAATTTATTGCAAAAATACAGCGAAGGTAAAATATCAAAATTCCTCTATGGTTTAAAAAAAACTTTTTTTTTTCATTTCATATTTTCTCTGTTGGTTTGTGTCATACTCTATATACGTTTCTACTTATATGGTTAAATCAAATCATGAATTTCAGGGATTGTCAGCAGCAGTTTTACTAAATACTACTATCTCTTGTCTCTCACAGTGTAAAAGTGACCTTGCTACAACACACAGGTGGAAATTTCCTTCTTATTTTCCTTCTTAATTATTTTTTTTTTTTTTTTTTTTTTTTTTTTAAGAAAAAGAGACATCAGTTTTCAGCTTAGGTCCAGGAGAGTATCAGAAATCAGTACAATATAATAAAGTTATAATAAAGTTTTGATGATAATGATGATGATGATGATCTGTGGATGTGGATGGTGGTGTAGCAGGTTGTACAACTGCGACCCAGACAAGTCTAAAGTGAGTCATGTGGAGTT
This sequence comes from Tachysurus fulvidraco, assembly GCF_022655615.1. Lineage (NCBI taxonomy): Eukaryota > Metazoa > Chordata > Actinopteri > Siluriformes > Bagridae > Tachysurus > Tachysurus fulvidraco. Next base: position 22,338,890 of record NC_062519.1, read on the forward strand.
CATTTCATGGTATATAATGTGCTTTTACTAGCTAATACATATTTTAGTTGTATACCTTTGAAGGCAAAAATAGTTAATACAAAACAAAGTTTATGAAGAGCGATGTATAACAGTGTTTTGGGTTTCTATTAATTAATACATCATCACTGGCTCACTAGGTCACTGACTACGGATCACATCATAATGATTCACAGTCGCACTCTCTGTATTCATAATCATTTATAATCCCACTCTCAGTGTTTATAATTATTTAAAAACCCACTATGTGTTTATAATCATTTATAAACCCACTCTCAGTGTTTATAATGATTTATAATCCCTCTCTCAGTGTTTATAATTATTTATAAATCCACTCTCAGTGTTTATAATGATTTATAACCCCACTCTTCAGTGTTTATAACGATTTATAAATCCCATTCTCAATGTTTATAATGATTTATAAATCCCATTCTCAGTGTTTATAATGATTTTTAATCCCACTTTCCCTTGTCACCCAGATAAGAATGAGGTTCTGAATTCAGTTCCTCTCAAGGTTTCTTCCTCATACTGTATTGTCTCAGTGAGTCTGTCCTTACCCCCATCACCTCTGGGCTTCACCAAGTGAAGTTCTCATCAAAATATCTAGTATAATACTAATGAACTATAGTAACTAATTATTAATGAGTCATTGAGAACATTTAGACTGTAAAGTAGTTAGAAACTGTCTAGTTTATAACTACTGCCTACTGTATCAGTTAAAGTTCTGTACCGATGTTCTAAACACACACAGCATGGCTGGCTGTTGCACAGCTGATTTGATGCAACTAACTTTAAGATAATGCAACTTTTGGCCAAAGCTGAGTCACGCTGTCCCTTCCTCTCCTGTGTAACTTTGTCTCTCTTTGTACAGAGGATCAGCATAATGAGGACGCTGGAATCAGATCACTGAGCTGAAAAAAGTCACAGTAAGAATCATGAATATTCATCCGTACATATGGCTCTGATCAGCGGCTCTGCTTCTGCCTCTTACTTATGTGAAGGCGCTAATTGGAAATGCCTAATTTGACAGGAGGCGGCTGTTGTTGTCAAAAGCAACAACCTTCATGAAAGTCTTCAGGAAAGCAACAGTGATCTAAAGGATGGGGCAACATTAGCATATGGCATTGAAATCCTGTAGAGCGAGGACAAAAATAAATTCATTAATGAACATAAAGCAAGGGCAAGGATCAGGAGAGACGGGTAACCTTAATGTGAGGAAACCACGTTACTGAAGTCTTGAATAAAAGTCAGTGATCATCAGGAGCTTTTCTTTACCTTTAAAACTTTTTATTATTATTAACTTATTTATAAAGGTTTTTTTTATTGTTTCACACTTTTAAATGGATGTCTAGTTTGTATTCTGTTGAATAAAGAGGAACAACGTTTGAGTGAGCAATGATCAAAAAAGTTGTTAAAATTCTTTTCTTACCTTTGTTAGTGGTGCAAAATTGTGGGGCATCACATCACATCACTGCTCCGTTTACAGTTTACAGGCTCCACAGCTCCACAGATCTCAGTACCTTAAACTTGCTTTGAGTTATTCTTGCAAAAATTGGGAAATACAAAGAAAGTTTTGACCCATTCCAATAAGGACCAGTTCAGAGGTTTATTTGTACGCTGAAGTATTTGTTCATTCATCTAACTCAACTAACTGCTTTATTCTGTTGGAGACTGTCACAGGAACTCTGTGTGTGAAGCATAAAAACACCCAGGATGAGATGCTAGTCTATTGTAGTGCACCCTAGGGGCTATTTAAGGAGCTCATCATGGACTTCAGGAGGGAGAAAGGAAGCATGCATGCACTCATCTACATCAACGGGTTCCAGTTTCAAGTTCCTGTGGATCCACATCTCAGAGAACCTCTCCTGGAACACCAACACCTCCAGCCTGGTCAAGAAAGCTCACCATCGCCTGTTCTTCAAATCAAATCAAATCAAATCAAATTTTATTCGTCACATATACATACATACAGGGTACGATATGCAGTGAAATGCTTTATGCAACTGTCCGGTATAAGAATAAAGAATATGAAAAGTATAAAAAAGTATAAAGCAAAAAATAAAAGAAAAGAGGACACTTCTTGACAGTTTCTTCTTGAGGACAATGAAGAAACAGCACCTGTCTTCAGCCATTCTGGTGAACTTTTATCTCTGTGTGATTGAGAGCATCCTGACCAGCCGTGTCACAGTCTGCTGTGCAACAGAACAAAGGCATGGACCACAGACTCTCTCACCTACAGCTTGTGCTGCTGTGATTTGTATTTTTTCCCACACTGGTCAATTGGAGCCATCTTTGTGTGGATGATGAAGCCAGTTACATGACATCATTCTTTCTGGTGAATGAAAAAAGAAATGTCATAGGACATGACATTCAATGTCATAATATTATCGTAGTCAACCAGCTCAGACGTGATTCCTTTAAATTGCTTTAAACCGAATGCACAGCGACATGTAATCAAAGTCTCTCTCATACAAAAATACTTTCTGTAAACCACAAATACTCATCTACTCGCTTTACATAACATTATTTTTTAACGTAATCTCAGGTTTAAATAAAGTCACTGAAAGTTTGGAAGTTTGACATAAAACAACATGGTGTACAGAATGTTAGAATAGTAAAACTACCCACTTTATTATCACAGGTATTTACAATGTTCACATTTACATATTCTCAAGTTTTATTGATGAACAGGAACACTTGCGGTGTTTCTAACAAATCCATCTTGAAACGTCTCACAACTAATTACAAAAGCAGTTCCAGTTGTCCGTGACGGCTGGCCACATCACGTCAGTTGCACATTTACAGTAAGTCAGGCTCTGACTTCAACCACACGTCTGGGCTTTATTATGTGGGCATTGGTTGTGTTTTTTTTTTGGGGCTGTTTTTCAGCCAGACTATTCAGAGTGTTATTATACATAATTACCAAAACTGTCACTAAAAATGGTTTCATTAAAAGTGGACGTGGATCCGTGCAATTTTTCTTTAAAAACTCTTTAACTGTATCTGTGTTCATTCTGAGAAAATGATTCTCAGTCTGAATGAAATGACCTTCTAGAAATATACACCGCATATCCAGTTGCCTGGGGCTCCTTAAAACACAGAGACAACAACCGTCTTTTCATCTTAGAGCCGTTTCTGCTTGTCCTGCTCTAAGTGAGCGAATCTTTAGGATTTACTAGCATCAACATAAAATGACTTTCCATACAGAAGCATTTGTGTGTGTGCTAGAACATACTTAATAACACCTGGTTTTAAAATAGCCTCTAATTATACTTCCTTGATGCACCAGAGTGTTAATGGCCTTCAGGATGATGAGCCGTATTTTATCATGAATTTCTGTCTGCATGCATTAACCAGGTAATTAAGTTTGAACGGCAGAAATAGAATCCGTGGCCCATGTTTATTCAGGATTAAGAGCTCGGGTCACTGTTTAATGAAACGATAGGCAGCGTCGAGCAAACAACGAGTATGTGACGGTGTGTGTGTGTGTGTGTGTGTGTGTGTGTGTGTGTGTGTGTGTGTGTGTGTGTGTGTGTGTGAGAGAGAGAGAGAGAGAAATCTCCTCTCCATCGTACTGCTGAGTGAAACTTAAATATTTACCCTGTTTTAAACAAGCACACTCTCAGACAAGTTCAGAGGAAAACCTCCTTTACATTATTCTCTGCTCCACCCTAAGGCCTGTGTGGTTCTGATTAACCAGAGGAGATTTAAAGTGTATACGTTGTGTTGTTATCATTTTGTTGTGATCATGAGTTAAGATCAACACCGAAAACATTTCGGTGGTCAAACTGGAGTACGTCAGTCTGACCTCCACAAACATACGCATCTGGTCTCACTCGAATGTCAGCCATTTTAGGAAAACCTCCCAAACACGTAGAAGAAGTGAGTAGAGGGATGACATAGGAGAGAGGAGGCACTGTGAGTCTTATAAAATTCAGGGAAATGGCTGCAAACTGCAAAAGAAAACGTAAAGTTAACTACAGCTTTCCTGCTCGTATCTAGCAGTCCTGAGTCCTCGGTCCAGCTTTACAACTGACTGGATTGATTTATATAAATCCCTTATCTCTTATATAAACCGCTAATGAGCTAATGAACCAGCAGGTTATTTTTTAGATACGGAATGCGGGCTACAACAGCTTCAGTTGGCATGATGCTCGTGCTTTCAGGTCACGTCTGACTCACTCCACTCCTACGTGACATCTGTCTAAATGATCTGTGCATGTTGTTCTCTTTCGCTGTGTAAAACTAGCATTGGTTCATTAGACAGAATGTAGCCTAGCTATCTTTAACACTCACTTCTGTTGAGCAGTTAATGCAGTGTTTTCTTTTTTAAGCACACAGTCATTGCTAAGATCTACACTAATTAAGCAGACACTAGGACTATGTGCTGCAAGAAGAAGAAGAAGAAGAAGAAGACTTCAGAAACCCGGATGATTAGTTTATTCTGCCAATTAATTTGTGTGAATATTTTAAACTTAATGCACTCAACACTCACAGATTTGCTTACCTAGTTAGAAGAGTGGTGGAGCTACCATGTGCTGATGGTGAATTAGAAAACTTTTCCAAGATGGCAGACGACACAAGGTGTATGGGATGTCTTTCATATCGGCTCACGTCGTGAGATGAATTTTTCAACCTCTGACACGCTCATTATTTTCAGTATTGTTTAGAGTCATGTTCTAACAGAAGGTCTGTCCTTCTCAAAGGTGTACAGGGATCCAGGTGTCATCCTGCCTCATGCCCAGTGTTCCCAGCACAGCCTCAGCATCCACTGTGAACTCCCAGAACACAGCATAGTCTACAAACATGGCCACCATGGATTACAACACAGCGCTATCACAAACAGTCTCTCTCAGATTTCACACACCTGGACTCAGTAACCACCACAGCCATGTTTACATACAAACACACACACAGACACACACACCTCAGTTGTTTTTCAGTCTTTCCCAAGCATTCGATTGTTTCTAACTATTTGTGTGTTGACGATGTGTCTGGTTTCCTCCTTTGCTTTGTCTTGCCTTGTTTGTTTTGATTGTCGATCGTCTGACCTGCATCTCAACCCTGACCTTGAATTTCCTTCTAGTTTTGATTGGCTGAAAAAACACTGTCCAGCTGCACTTGTGTCCTCCCCTGCATGCCTGAAAGATAACTCAAAGAAAGAAACAGATCTAGTGACTAAAATCATGGCTAATATACAGTACAGTGTCTTATACAGCTCTGAGTTACACTGAACAAATGTGACTGAATAAATGTATTTTTTTATTAACCCTAACTATAGATTTGTAACGGACAAAATCAATAGATTACTCTATAACAATAGGTCGCATCATAAACACGACCCATCATTGAACTCGCATAAACAGGCTATTTGATGATGGACTAACAGTTTTCTTTTTCTTTTCTTTTTTTTTTTCGTTCTCTTCATGCCCTTAACCAGTCTGCCTATGTGGCTTGGATTCCAATCAATAACCGATAATTGGTTGCAGATGGACCACGTTTAGTTGTTCATGGCACGTACAGAAATACAGAGACGTGTTGTCTTTCCAAAATCCAAATCCAAACCATGAATTTAATTCCTGTAATGTTCATGTGATAGAAATATGAACGGAGAAAGCCGAGACGCTACACCGCATCGGATGAAGGAAACGTGTTGGCTTTCCAACTCAAAAACTGTGTATCCGTCAGGACCGAGAAGTGTAAAAGAGGTTGGAGGAAATGAGGTAAAAAAGTCTGTGATGAAGAATGAAGATTCAAATTAAAGAGTTAAAGAGGAGGAGAAACCAGGCTCTAAAGTAATTTGGCTCTAAAGTAACGGAAGGTTCTAGACTTCCTCTGTGGAGCATCGTGTAAAGCGCAAGCTGAAATCCTCGAGCTGATTTAATCGAGATGTGTGTGTGTGTGTGTGTGTGTGTGTGTGTGTGTGTGTGTGTGTGTGTGTGTGTGTGTGTGTGTGTGTGTGTAAATACAATATTTACTAGCAGGCTCTTTTGGAGCATTGCATGAGTCACATGAGTGAGAGAGCATGTGTTTGTCTGGTTTAATGAATATTTATGAGTGTGTTTAGGGGGTTTTGACCCAAAGGTACAGAATAAAGCAAAATAAATATGGTGTCTATGCAAACAGATGAAATGAACCCCACAGTGTGATTTAGTGCAGCCTGGAAGGCATGATGATTACATGGGGGGAAAAAAATCATATCTGGGATATACAAGGCCATAAAAGAAATAACAACAACAAAAACCTTTATTTAATTTCTCTGGTATTACTGTATATATCAAAATAATGAGAAACTTGACTCGGTTTTGTATTAGATATTCACCACCTCATGTGTTTTTATCTAATTTTCTATCTAATTTAGATTCTGTTCATCCCCTTAATTGTGATGTCATTCTATTGTTGTTTTACATCAAATGGAACACTGTTCATCATCACATGTGACCTGACAAAAAGATTACTTGTCCTGGTTGGGTGTTTGCTCCACAATGTTGCAGCACTGCGTGTGTGTGTGTGTGTGTGTGTGTGTGTGTGTGTGTGTGTGTGTGTGTGTGTGTACTGATGATGTTGGCTGTTTAAAAAAATGCAAACCTGTCAGTGTGTTCCAAGTGTTTGAGGACACACACACACACACACACACACACACACACACACACACACACACACACACACACACACACACACACACACACACACACAGAGATAACATTTTTGATGCTGTCTGTGGCTGAAAATGTCATTGCAGTTTTATCATCTGGTCCTAAATGTCATATTAGCAACACAAAGGCAGGCTAATTGTTTTGTTGCTACTGTTTCCCCCAAATTGTGTAAACCAGCCTGCAATCTAACAAAGTTGAAATAAATGAATATTGATTGAACACAGTTTAATGTCGCTCTAAAGGTCAGCTCATAAAAACCCCCATGTTAGCTAAATCACTTCCTCGTTTACAGTAAAGTAACTTCAGCTCTATAACCATAGAAACTGCACCTCCATTCAAATCACACACACACACAAATACACACACACAAACACACACAGGGCTGCAGGTTAATTATCCACTACTCCTCCTTACCCTGTGTGCTCTTTTGCACTCCTTAACATAAGACATTGTGTGATATTTTTCTCCTTCTTGTAAAAAAGAATATCTACCACATCCAGGTGTCTAGCAAAACACTCTGAGATTGTTCATCACCTGAATTCCAAGCGTCCTCCGTGTCCTTCTTAGCAGAAAATGCCTTTATTTGTTACAAAAACGTTAAAGGTTAAAGGTGGTTAAATTCTTTCTTTGCATATTAAGGGGTTGGGGTCAGAGGTCAGCCGTGGTACAGCCCCCTGGAGCAGAGAGGCTTAAGGACCTTGCTCAAAGACCCAAGACTGACAGCTGGGAGGTGCTGAGATTTAAATGTTAAATCCTGATCTTCTGACTAATAAATCAGACCCTTACCTTCTGAACCACCAGAGCCCCACCACGTGAATCTCTTCCGAATGTTCTGGAACAGTAAAGCCAATTCCGTTGTTTGTCAGCATTCATGCCCTGTTATTTAGACCCAGATGTGTTCACTGTGCCCTCATTTCAAAACATCCTGATCTGAAACTCTGTACTAATCCAGATGCTCAAACACTGTAAAGTATTTCCTTAACAGCCAAGAACCTTTCGGTTGGTCTGCTGCCTGTGTGAGGTTTTTAGAGAAGAATGTAATGGGAGCAATTATTAAAAACATCTTCCAGCTTCCTCTTGAGCTCTTTCGCTGCTACAAACTAGTCTAATGTTAAAGCTGAGTGTTGAAAGGAGTTCTTGTCACATTTGGCCCATGGTAATAAACCTGACCATTCTTCAGGCACAGAAGTCACTTATTTATTGACTAGATCTCCTTTACATCACTCTGAAACACTCACAGATGAAGCAATACCCAGATCTCACACACCTGAAATTGACTGTTATTAGTCTGTCTAGTTGTTTTCTCATTAGGTCTCATGTCCGTTAATGCTTTAATGATTCTCACCTGCTCCTTCTGGTTTATCTGCCTTGATCACTCTTAATACACCTCAGAGATGCGTTCTCCAGTCGGCACTTCATGAACTCAGTAACGTTTATCGATACTCCATCCTGGGAACATTGGTCACAAGGTGGGAACCTTTCCCAGATGAGACACCAGGCCAACAAAAGGCACCACACACACACACACACACACACACACACACACACACACACACACACACACACACACACACACACACACACACATCTAGAACACACCCAGGACCTTGGATCTTTGAAGCAGTTCTTCCAACCGCATCACACGACCCACCAAAAGATCCATAACCTGTTAACTATTATTAGACTTTGATCAGCTTCTCCTCTTCACACACACACACACACACACACACACACACACACACACACACACACACACACACACACACACACACACACACACACTTAATTAACTTGGACTTTCTCTCAGTTATTGCATTCTCACTGCTGATGTTTACTATCCTGAGGGTTTTTACATGAAACATCTAACTTGCAGCCATCAATTGCAGCTCCATAATGCAATAAACTTATCTCAAGCCATGGTCTGTGTGGTTACCATGGCAACACTACATTTTTATTTATTTTTTTTTAGAAACCTGCTGTGTGCCAGGCTAATGTTGAAGCATAGCTTAGCTTGAACAATTCTAAAGGACATGACATGTGAAGTGATGTTTCAAAGCATGAGAACTGGGATCCTAAGCATAGATAAAGGAAGCATTAACCAGATAAACTGATAGCGGCTAGTAAGCTAACTGAAGTGCTACGAATTGTGAAAGCCTGCATTTGAGTCCATTATGATTGATTTTTACAAGTCTTAAGTGTAGCACTCCTATCCAACCCTTTACGATAAGAGCACTCTGGGTTCTAGATCCAAAAACAACTTAAGCAAGACACAAATCACAGTATATATTTAGGAATTTAAACAAAGAAAATTAGCAGTGCAACTAACAATACTTACATAGTCATTAGTGAATAAAGCACATGACAAAAAAGACGAATAGAACAATAAGTATTACTTTATTATTTAACAAACTACTTAGAATTCATAATAAGTTTAATAACTTGAACCTTACTAATATCTTTCACTGAAACATGTCATGGTCATGACCAACTTAAGCACTATTCGGACGGGACTAGTTTTACGTGGGGACGTGGAGTAATGCAATTTTACCTCAGGACGTCTGTAATATTAATTGGCCAATTCGCATGGGACAAGACATCTCAGTAAAACTAGCAGAAGTGCGAGGGGTAACTCGCTTTACACACCACAGTAACCTCCTTGTCGTCATGTGCGTATGACGTCGCTTCCTCTTATCATGTGCGCAAACAGACAACATGGCACCTCCATGCTTACAAAACGAGCCAAAAACTGCTTTTAAACAGGAAATGACGGAATTTTACCGTACATATTTACAGCGGGTCTATTCGGACGGAATTAGTATTACCTGAGATAATTTTTCCGGACATTTTTACAGAAGGTAAAAGTCGCCGTAATCTTTACTGACATTGTCCGTAATGATTACCGAGATGGCACATTCGGACGAGACTAAAATCATAGAGAAGCTCTGGAAATAATTACTTTACCCCCACGTCCCCACGTAGAACTAGTCCCATCCGAATAGTGCTCTAAAGGGGGATGTGGTAGCTCAGTGGTTAAGGTGTTCGACTACTGATTGGAAGGTCATTGGTTTGAATGCCACATTGACCAAAATGCCACTGCAGGGCCCCTGAGCAAGGCCCTTAACCCTCAATTGCTCAGGTGTATAAACTGAAATAAAAATGTAAGTCACTCTGGATAAGAGTGTCTGCTAAATGCTGTAAATGTAAAAAGAAAACGTGGCAGGCCTGGACGATGCTTGTGAGCGTTGTGGCGATAAGCTACTTCGCCCCTTCTTCTTTTTAATCTGCAAAAACCATGAAGAAAAAAAACTTCTCAAAGTGACTCACAGTCAATTTGCAGTCTTGAATCCAGGGTCAAAGAAAGTATAATCCACTTTACTCGGACATAGCCTTGGGTGATCCACGAACACATGAGCACGTTTTCCCTCAGCGGCAAAAGAAAGTTCGGGAACACCACCCATACATCCGTAGCGAACTTTGGATATTTGCTCCAGGACACAAAGAAACAAAGACGAAAGTTACTATTTATTTTTAAACTGTCTACTGGACACTCTATCCTGTCACCTTAACGGGAGTAAAAAGCGAAACGAAACTATTTATAATGAGCGACACCTCTGCGTGTCTCTCCAGCACAAAAAAAATGTCCGACTCTCTCTTCCCGTCTTCAATCACCATTACGACAAAGACCCGTCCCCATCCAATCACACACATCAAAATTAACAGCCCAAGCCCTGAACCAATGGGCTTAAGACATCAATTAACTATGTTTGATAATAGGGTGCCACTTATAGGACTATAACATTACATTCATCCATCAAAATATATATATATATATATATATATATATATATATATATATATATATATATATATATATATATATATATACATCACAGACAAAATCTATGTTGTGTTCTAAAACATAATATCCAAGCAAGCTACATAAGTTATTAAGCTATTATATGATCTTAAAATATCACATTATCACATTACACCATTATGCTACCTGATGCTGGTAAGCAAAATATTATGGTTCACAGTTGCCTAGCAATGCTAACATTATCATTTTGTCTCCAATGAAGCAGCTAATGCTAGAAAGCAAACCAGAAAAAGTTAAGACACCACTGGGGTTATCCTTAACTTCAGGACACTTTGGAAAAGATTCTGGTAAATTAGCTTGCTTCTGTAATCCTCTTTTCCTGTCTGGAGAAGAGATAAGATCATGAGTTTGGGAACAGTCTGTAATCTGGAACAGCTATTGTCTTATTTGAGATGTTAGCTGTGATCACCATGGCTGCTAAAGAGATAAGATAAGGATTGCAGGGTGAGAAAGTGAGGAAAGTGCATCTTTGGATGTTAATAGCCTTTTTTGTGGCTAAATGACACCAATGACAGTCACTAAAGCTCCATAAAGTGCGGAACGATTCATATAGATATAATGACTTCATGTTTCTCTCATGAATGTAGAAAATTATGAGCTTTTTATAAGGCTGGTGCCTTATAAATCATGAATCAGACTTGTTTGTCAACACCTTTATCTCTTTATCATGTTGCTCAAACTGTTCCTGAACATTGCTTGCAGTGTGTCAGGGAGCATCATCGTGTTGAAAGGGGGTGTAGTTAGACTGCAGCAGTGTTTATGATGTGGTACATGACCACATGAACCCCAGGACTCAAGGTTTCCCATCATAACATTGCCCAGAGCATCCCACTGCTTCTGCTTCAAGCTGTGATGCTCTGTGTGACTTGACTCCTTTCTATTAGAGCCACTCACTTTTAGCAGTTTGTGCGGCAGTAGCTCTTCTGTGGGATCAGAAAAGATGGACTGGACTTCACTCAAGTCATGTCAAGAAGCTTTTATTGTCATTACAACCATATATAGCCGTTGCAGTACATAGCGAAATGAGACAACGTTTCTCCAGGACCATGGTGCTACATAAAACAAAGACAGAGCTAAGGACTTGTACTGTAAGTAGTCTTAGCCACATAAAGTGCAACTGTGCAACCTGGTGCAAACAGTGGAGGACAAGACAAACAAGACAGACAAGACAGTGCAGGACAAAAGACAGTGTAGACAAAACGTTACAAGACAATACAAAAAGTACAAAAAATACAATACACAATATACAATAAACAGTAAACAGAAACAGCGCCGACCGACCAGTGCATATACTGTATGTGAATACTGAATGTTCAAACAATATTTCGTACACAGTTTCTTTCGAACACAGTTTCTTAGCAGCAGGTCCTTGGGATAATATATAGAATTGTGCTAAAAACAGCAAATGACTGAAATATTGTATAGTATGTGCAAAATGGCTGAGATATTGTACAATATGTGCAAAAACGGATGAAATGTTGGACAGTTTGTGCAAAACAGCAGAAAAGTGTGCAAAACAGCATGTAAACAGTTTAATGTGTCAGTGTGTGTGTTTTGTGAGGGTCTGTGCAGACCATACAGATGATGTGTGTGTGTGTGTATGTTGTGCTCAGTACAGTTCAGTTCAGTTATTGAGAAGTCTGATGGCTTGTGGGAAGAAACTGTTACACAGTCTGGTCGTGAAGGCCCGAATGCTTCGGTACCTTTTTCTAGACAGCAGGAGGGTGAAGAGTGTGTGTGAGGGATGTGTGGAGTCATCCACAATGCTGTTGGCTTTGCGGATGCAGTGTGTGGTGTAAGTGTCCATGATAGAGGTTAGAGAGACCCAATGATCTTCTCCGCTGTCCTCACTACTCCACACACATCAGTGAGTTTTGGCTCCATGATGCTGTCACCGGTTCTCTGGTTGTTCTTCCTTGGAGCACATTTGGTAGGTTTTAACCACTGAAACCAGGAACACCACACAAGACCTAGTGTTTTGGAGAAGCTCTGAACTAGTCGTTGCTGTAAATATCACACCCCATGACAGGTCTCACTGTAACGAGATAATCAATTATATTCACTTCACCTGCCAGTGGTTTTAATGTTATCAATAAATGTTCTATACAAAGACCAATCAGATTCGAGAATTCCACTATAATGATTTCCTTTGTTTGCCTACGATCTACAATTTTCAATGTTTCTGCAAAGTTCTTGCATTAATTCTTTTTCACTGTCACTACACTTGTGTGTGTGTGTGTGTGTGTGTGTGTGTGTGTGTGTGTGTGTGTGTGTGTGTGTGTGTGTGTGTGTGTGTGTGTGTGTGTGTGTGTGTGTGTGTGTGTGTGTGTGTGTGCGTGTGTGTGTCCTCACGATTCGGGAACACACTGACAGCCTGACAACTTTACTGCTGAATAATCAGCATATGTTCAATTTAAACACACTCTGACAGCCCGAGGAGGCAGAATGTGTGTGTGTGTATTTGTTTGGAGTGCATGTGTATCTTCAGTGACCTTCTCAGTGTTAATTACATATTAATAGTTTCCTTTGTTTTCTTCTTCTTCTTTTAGAAATTATTACTTTAATGTACTTCCATTTTTTTCTCCAAGTTTTGTCTGATATCTACTGAAAAACCAGAAGTAAGAAAAATCCTAAGTATAATATTTGACAGACATCGCCAAATGTTCACTAGACATTCAATAGAAAGTTAGACTTGAAATTTGTTTCAGGTGATTTTCATGATATTTTTCTTTCCATGTCATGTCCCTTTCTGTCTTGCTGTGATACAATATAGAGATCTTCTGACTTAACTAAACTGGCAGCTGTAAGCGTGAATGCTTGCTAGCCTCGGTTAGCCTCATCACTCCGATCAGGTCCAAATGAAGCATTTTTGAGGGAATGGATAAGATACAGTAAGGTTTTATGATGTAATGTAAAAGGATGACATCATAACCCACAGGTTACTATGCAGCAATAAGCCACCAGGAAGCGTAATGAGGTGATAAGTACTTAGCTCGTGGGACTGCATGATAACGTAGCTCTTCTGGAAAAATACTGCTGTTCTAGCTGAATCTTGTGACCGAATGTACTGTTTTAGCAGGATCATGACTCCAACGTGACACTTCACATACTTTACATGTGTGCATTATGCTTAAAACAGAACACACACACATACACACATACACACACATAGTCGAAGTGTTGCAATTTGATGTTGAAATTTTAAACAGCAGAGCAGTAAGAGGTCCATCCCTTCCTCTAGATTGCTGTTCAGCTTGAGTTCAGTGATGTCACTAATATACAGAATGTACAAATATATACAGAAGACATGTTCTTAATTCTGCTTCTCTTTATCAAGTTTAAACATTCTCTTGTAGGCTGTTTGGGAAATAGTGAGGTGCAGAATCGAATCCATGGTTTTACTCCCAGGAGCTGAGCTGGGGTTTAAACACACAGCTTTCTGAACAGAAACCACTGAGCCAACAAATAAGCAGCATGGAATCACATGTGCTGATCATAAATTTTACCTTTGTAAAGTTTACACTTGCCTGTGTGTGTGTGTGTGTGTGTGTGTGTGTGTGTGTGTGTGTGTGTGTGTGTGTGTGTGTGTGTGTGTGTGTGTGTGTGTGAGTAGTTCACGAACACAAGCAATTTCATGGTCTGGGTTGTTTCAGAAGCCAAGACGTGTGTGTGTGTGTGTGTGTGTGTGTGTGTGTGTGTGTGTGTGTGTGTGTGTGTGTGTGTGTGTGTGTGTGTGCGCGTGCGTTTGTGTGTGTATATGGGCCTTTTTACACCTGGTCACTTCAGGTGTTTTCTCTGATCCGATAGCTATCTGATTTGTTTAAACTGTTACAACATTTACATCAGGCCACATAAATGCGTCTCGGCAAATCGGATATCAATCCGATCTTTCTACTCCCGCCCAAAATGCACATATATTTCACCTCATTTCTGGGGTAATTGAAATGGAACATGCTTTGGTGTATGCGGTTGCTACAAAAAACAGCATTTACTGTATGCTGCATTTTCGCTGGCAGCAGCAGTGCATTTTAAGACCCAAAGAGACACCTGGGTGAAAGATCGGAGCCAGCGCTGGTGGGAAAACATGTTTGTTTCTGGCACGATGCACGACTCGTGAGTCACCTGCGAGTGACGTACTTCCGTTTGGGAGGAGTATAGCACTGACGTATGTGGCTTGAACAACCACATGCATTTAATGTATACCTGTCCAGTTTCATCTGAAACGCGTCCCAGACCACCTCCTTAAGTGGTTTGAGTGACCGGATTTATATCCGTCTCGAAACTGTTTCGGAGAGCATTTACACCTGGTCTTTTTACCATCGGATAGCTATCGGATCACAGAAAACGCATGAAGTGAGGTGTAAAAAACCCCTATAATTCAAACTACATACATTGAAGTGCAGAAGACTCTTATAGGTCTCCAAAATGTAGCTTTTCTTCCTATTCATTTGCTTTACTGATTATTTCAGTTCAGTTTGAGTCTCTCTCTCAATAATAATAATAATGGCTCATGAGCAGGTCACAGTGAGTAACCACTGATCTGTTCACAAATGCTAGGCTGTTTGTGACAGTTTGATCTTCAACATGATGACAGTGATTTCTAACTCAGAGCAGTGTTTTTATATCTCTTAAAGTTGAACTTATCTGAAAATGTGTGTGTGTGTGTGTGTGTGTGTGTGTGTGTGTGTGTGTGTGTGTGTGTGTGTGTGTGTGTGTGTGTGTGTGTGTGTGTGTGTGTGTAAAGGAAGGAGAAACAGGACGTTTCCGAGAATCAGCTCCTGAAGCACAGCTTCTTGTCCGTTTTGTCTAAAACGTCCCAGACGTCCTTCAGCATTCCTGTAAATAATGTATCCTGAGTTACATTGGAAATACATTTAATTTTGATTTATGTCATAACAGCCACTTGAAGACGAGAGACTGCTCTTCACGATTGGAGTTTTTTCTGGACGAGCAGCTGTTCGTGTACAGATATGCACAGGTGCTGAGGAGGAATTTGATTAAAGCTCAGCGTGAACTCACAGGAGAGAAGCAATCACTGCTGGAGAGAAATCGGTCGGGCGTAACACTGAATCAGCAACTCTGTCATCACAGCTCATAGACATGGCTTTCAGTCCTACACTGAGTTTGTTTTGGGGTCAAAATGGTGGTTAGGTTTTGTCACCAAAGTTTTGTCTCAAATCAAATGAGAATTAAATCTACCTCTATATACAGTATAACTCGTTAGGGAACATACACATGCACATCTGTCTCAAAAGATCAAAGGAACGCTGCTGGGGAAAAACACATTAGCTTTAAAGCTGAAAGTGCTACAAGATTTAAGATGATACTGATTAATATACAATCACTGGCATCCATCAACCTGTTTAAATGCTGTTTTGCACATACTGTCTAATATTTCAGTCGTTTGCTGTTTTTGCATACATTTCTATAGGGTTAGATACAGTGGTTCATGCATTAATACTGAACTCTTCAGTATAGGGTCCAGTCCCTCTACTTTGTAGCAGCGATGACACATCGCTTGGGAAACATTCTCAGATTTGCCAATTTGCGCAGTTTTATTTAACAAAATGACTGACTTTCAGCTTAACATAGCTACAGTATGAGATGCGAAAATATTTCAGAAAACTATTTCACAAATTTAGTGTTTAAACTAAAACATCACAATTCTGTACATAATATTGGTATCAAAGATCAGCTTCAGTATGTCATAATGACAAAGTAAAACTGTTTGACCCCAGAGCTCTTCACTTGAGTATATAACACTTTTAAAAAATGAAATAAATCTAACTTGTGTGTAACCAAGACACACCTTAAAAACAAAACAAACTGTTCTTCCGTGCCTGTTTGAGTGGCTCTCAAGTCCATAGTTATATCCCGATGTCTCACTACACACATGCATCTAAACTCACACAGCAGTGTGTAAGTGTATTCATACTGCAACAATAAACTGAAACCCCTTAACTTCTGCCCCACTTATGGTACTGCAGACTACTGTCAACATTGAGAGACTTAAAGAGCAGGCCAGTTTTTCTCAGCAACACCACAGTGTCAAATGTATTTATAGGTTAAATATCAGATAACTTTACTCACTCTCACTGTCACTCATTTTCTACCGCTTATCCGACAGACTTTAATTCTAAAAAATTATAAAGGAATTATATGCTGGATTAACTTCCATAAATCCTTCAAAAGGTAAAAATGGTAGATGAGTGAGACATATCAACCTGTTTTTCACAATTCTTTACATTATCTCAGGGACCTGCTGCTATGTGTTTATTCTAGTATTACTGCATGCAATATTGTTGAACATACAGTATTTTTCACTGGTCGGTGCTGTTTCTGTTTATTGTCTTTTGTGTATTGTCTTTTTTGTATTTTTTGTATTGTCTTGTAACTTTTTGTCTTTTGTCCTGCACTGTCTTATCTGTCTTGTTTGTCTTTTCCTGCACTGTTTGCACCAGATTACACAGATGCACTTTACTGTATGTGGCTAAGACTTACTTACAGTACAAGTCCATAGCCCGGTCTTTGTTTTATGTAGCACCATGATCCTGGAGAATCTTTGTCTCATTTCACTGTGTACTGCAACAGCTATATATGGTTGAAATGACAATAAAAGCTTCTTGACTTGACTTGACATTCATGCAGTCATCTAATCAGCCAATCATGTGTTTCCTGCAGAAACATCCTCTTTATGACAGTTCTGTAGGAGGAAACACCTTGATGATGAGAGAGGTCAGAGGACCAGTAACTCATTTGATCACTGTGTACAAGTGTGATGAGCAGGACAGCATCTCAGCATGCACAAAACATCAAACCTTGATGTGGATGAGCTACAACAGCAGAAATCCACACCAGGATCCTTTACTGTCAGACATGAACAGGAACCTCTGAGGCCGTCATGAGCATGAACTCACCCACACTAGACAGCTGAAGATGAAAAAAAGGATCTTTTTCCACTTACTATAATGTATAGAAAAATAAATAAATTCATATCTAAATAGATATAATGATATAGGTGTCACTGTTCAGCCATTTAGGTTTCAATCACACTAACATGGCATGTAGCCCTCTCTGGATAAATATATCCTGAATAATGATTTGTTTTCTGGAAGCTGTACCCCAGTCGAGCCCAGTAAAGCACCATTTGAAGTCTGATTACATCGTTCTAGCTGCAGGCAGGTGTGTCGACTCAATTACCCAGGATTGGTTCCATTTCAGCGGTGTGAAATGATTTGCTCTGTCATGAGCGATATTATGTGTGTTAGTCAGACATTAAAATAGAGTGGAGTGGAGATTCTTCAGCATTTCTGCTGTGGCTCCTGGTCTTATGGGCTGTAAATGAAATCAAAACCTATAAAATATTTTTAGAAGAGGTTCAGTTATTAAAGGATCAATTTCCAGGTTTTTCTCGACTAACACGAGTGAAAATATACACAATATAGGTGTCAACCAGCAGCATTTAGAAACGTAAATAAACTGAGACTGAATCAAGAAATAATTGGGTTAAGCAATGACAATTAATCGATAAATCACTAATTTACACAGAGCTCGATCACCCGAAGTGATTTTTTTTGTGCTTTGTCAGCAGACACACATATATGCTGCTTATTACTCAATTATTGAAGTGCACCTCTAGTCAGAAATCCATAAATTATTCCTGAATGCTTACAAAAAAAAATCTTACACCTACACACTTATATTAAGTGCACTTCAACCCAAAGGAATGAAGGCAAATAAATCATACATTCTCTAGAATGACTTTCTTTGTTCGAGCATCATTTCTGCCCCTGTGCTCCTGCCACCATCAGCCAATCAGGAGCTGGAGCGCCCCATGTGTCCCTGGTGTTATCCCGAGGCGGTGAGACTGAAGCAGTGTTAATGGGTGTGAGGAAACCCCACGCATTGATTATTAATGAAAGCAGACTCCAGATTAACCATGTGGATTATTCTCTTTCTGAATAATACAGTGACCCTGTAGAAAGTGGATTTCTGCAAACCTGGGATGATCTGATCAAGCAACTGACTGTATCTTTTCCCTGCTAGCGATGAAATAATTAAAAACTCTGTTTACTTCCAAGCAGACTAAAGAATAAAACACTCGATTTACCGGAATGATGATGTCACATTTGTGTCCGCACGTATAAAATGAACTCATTTACCTTCAGTTTTTATCTTATCCTGATTGAGTTGGATCCAAATTCTGTCCCAGGTACACTGAGCACTCAGGATGGATCATCACACACACACACAGATTCAATCTAGCTGCATAATTTTAAACAGGAAAGTCTTAAAAGTGAAAGTGAAGTACAGGTCTTAACCAAAGCTCTGGATTGAACCAGGGACCCTGCAGCTGTGGAAACAGGAACAGCATCCTTCTGAGGAAGTGGAGCGATGATGATGGTAATGATGATGATAATATCCTCAGAAGAGTCAGGTGAAACGAGGTGACGCAACATCCCTGGAGGAAACAGATGAAAGAGATGGAGTGATGCCCTCAGTGCAGATAGAAGGAGGTAGAGTGATGCCTTTGGTGATGCCAAGAGGCAGAATGATGCCTGTTGTGAACCAGCTGGATGAGACACTGCAGCCAGGCAGGATGCATCTAGAAACCAGCACCAGAACATTTTAGTTCCCTGAGGTAACAGCATGGGAAGAAACTTCACCTGCTCCTAGCAATCTAAATACTAGCCAATTTGACTATCACCAGAAGCCTGAGTGATAGCAAGGGAGTGATCTCCTACCGCATCTACACACCCACCTGGGGTGGGTGAAGTCTTGGAAACTTTCCGGAAAAGGTGAACAACACGCTCATAAGAATAGGGCGATTTCTCCTGCGTGATTCTGCTTCATCTGAGAGCTGCGAGATGAGCTGCATGGTGTCCTTGTGATCAGAGATGCCCCTTTAACTGGAGGAATAGAAAAAGCACTTCAGTAGAGAGCCGAGAAACTGAGCCGAGTTTCCTGTGTACTTCACTTTCTGAACTTTGTACACTGAAGTTTTTTTTCTCAAAAACTCATCCCTGATCTCTGAGCCATCAGCACCATGTAGTACTCATCTCACTCTTCCAAATAACTTCATGAGCTTCATGAAACATCTAAAGAAACAGATTTTTGAGAGCTGCTGAACATGCAGAGACTCTGTGTGTGTGTGTGTGTGTGTGTGTGTGTGTGTGTGTGTGTGTGTGTGTGTGTGTGTGTGTGTGTGTGTGTGTGTGTTATCTGGATGCTTTCCTGATCCCTTTATTTACTATTCTTTTTCTATTTTCTTCACATATTTTGCACTTACATCTCATCAGATGCATCTCACTTCGTCCCGTATCATGATAAGACCCTGAACACAGTAACAGTCAGGTTTGGTGTATCAGGAAAAGCCGAATTTCCAGACGTATTAGCCTGGAAACGTGAGTCACTCTGTTTTTTATTGTCAGCATTACCAGTAGATGAATTGCTGAGTTATTATACATCATAGCTGTGTACGTGTTACTGATCCTGTCTGAGTTACAGTAAGAAATGTTTTCAGTCACTGACAGCTCTGCCTCTGAAGTGTGTATGTGTGTTTTACTTGCGGTTTATGTGCCTCTGGGGAGGCAGGTGTGTTTGCTTGCTTAAATCTTGATGAGTGTAAAACTCTGTCTTGTAAAAACATTTTCCAAGTTTGCACTGGCTGGCAGCTTTAAATCATCACAAGAAAGCTTTTCTGCCACGGATCATTTCCACACATTTAACCCTTACACGCTGTTCCAGGTCTGAGTTCAGTGTGAACGTTAATAAAAGTGGACCAGGTATGAAGAATGACTGTTTAAGATTTGGAACTGATTTCCGTTTATAGGTTTCTAGTTTTTCTGCTGTGGCCTGTGCACACGATCACATGAACATCAGGAGAAGACCTGAGCATGGGCACAAAGCTCCGCCTCCATTATGGGTGAAGATCTAAAGAGGCAGCTTGCGGCAATGGGACACGATGCTGCTAAGAAGCATAAGCTTAAATTCTTTCATGTAAGTAATGTATTGGGTAAATAGCCTGTGTGTGTGTGTAGAGTGAACACCTGGCAACAGGTTCAATGACACAGGGTTAGAAAAACAGAAATGTTACATAAAACCCACCTTTGCACATACAAAAGGCAAAGAAAAGAAAAAAGGAATGACGGAAGATTATCCTATATTAGAGTAAATGCTGCAGGCACACCGATCCGTCATCGTCCATCGGATGTTATAAAGCATCACCTGGAGATCAGATGAAGCCATGTCATGCACAACATGCAGCTGGTCATTAAACATGTATTCACATGCATTTGATTCACTGTAATCTACTTAAAAAGAGCTCATAATTGTTAGACCAGAAATCATGCTTAGGAAAATAGTTATTATGATTTAAAACAGACGGGCTTGTGTCCAAAAGACTAAGAAGAGTTTTCTTTTCACAGCTTATCAAACACAGACACCGATTTCCCGCTGTACAGAAATCCAAGCCAGAGGAACTCCAGAAGAACCGAGCGAATGAGACCGATAAACCGACACAGCCATGCTTTGATAATGCAGTTACAGTACCGAGAAGCAACTGATCTGTTATTTAAAATGGAAACATATTAGTATGTATTCAGGCAAATAATATCTGCAGTAGAGAATGTGAACATACCAGGAGCTTTGCATCATAAAACTCCATGATTATACTGCATTATTACTGCATACATTGCTTATTTCAATGCATTAGAAAGCTAGGCTTTGTGTACGCTGCGAACTGAGGAGGGCTAATATTATGAGTTACGCTATTAGTACCCCAGGAGGAGTACACAAATATTTTATTTATATTTTTTTGTTGTTGGTGTTTTTTTCTTTGATGAATTATCCAGGAACTCAAACACAAACCGTATGACATTCAGCACATTTCATCCGAGTAAGTGGGACACCAATAAATACATTTAAAACTTTAAAAAATTTTGAAAATGGTGCTATACAATTCTTGTTTGCTTGGAAAGTTTATTTTATTTTTTATTTTTTTGTAAACAAGGTGATTTAATGCAATGTATCCGAGTGCCATGCTGAAAATTCACAATATATCTACAAATTTTAATTTAGTATTTTTAACCTACAGTGCCTTGAAAAAGTATTCACACCCACTGAACCTTTCCACATTTTGTCACGTTACAACCACAAACGAAAATAATAATTGTAATATTAATACTAATAGTTGTCATGTACACAGATTCTCCCACCTGAGCTACCATGGTCATCTTGGCTGCCTCTCTGATTAATGCTCTCCTTGCACAGCCTGTCAGTTTAGGTGGACGGTCATGTCTTGGTAGGTTTGCGGTTGTGCCATACTTTTTCCATCTTCAAATGAAGGATTATACAATGCTCCATGAGATCTTAAAGTCTGGGGATATTGTTCTACAACCTAACCCTTCTTTAAGCTTCTCCACAACTTTATCCCTGACCTGTCTGGTGTGTTCCTTGGTCTTCACAATGCTGTTTGTTCACTAATGTTCTCTAACAAACCTCTGAAGACGACACAGAACAGCTGTATTTATACTGAGATTAAATTACACACAGGTGGACTTTATTTACTAATTAGGTGACTCTGAAGGCAGTTGGTTTCATTGGATGTTAGTTAGAGGTATCAGAGTAAATGCAAATGCACGCCACACTTTTCAGATATTTATTTGTAAAATAAACCAATATGGTTCGGACACCATTTATCATTTTCCTTCCACTTCACAAATACGTGCCAATTTGTGTCGATTTATCACATAAAATCCCAATAAAATCCATTTTTGTTTGTGGTAACGTGACAAAATGTGGAAAAGTTCAGTGTGTATCAATACTTTTGCAAAAATACTTGTTTAACATTTCTTTATCTTATTCTAAAACTGTCTTTCAACAGATTTGTGCACTTTTCTTTACTTAATAATACTAACATTTGTATCTATTGACCATTTTCAGTCCTTTTCTAAAACGTAAACGTCTTTTTCTGACTGACTGGATTGAGATTATTTGCAGCTTTTGTAGTGAAACTGGATCTGACCATTTAACACTCGATACTGCTGTATGAGAGCGTGTTTAATGACGTTCAATAGACTCAACTTTTTTTAACGCTGCAGTCACACCGCGAGATAAAAAGCCTTAGCTGCCTTCAGGCCGTCGGTGTGTTTTCAGACTCAGACGTGAGCAGGAGAAAACTTAATCCACTCCCCACTGGGCATGTGAGGAAACTCTCTGATGTATTTGAAAGAGGAGAAAAAAAGATACAGTGCCTACAGTGAGATTGCTTTATTATTATTATTATTATTATTATTATTATTATTATTATTATTATTATTATTATTATCTGTCTATGGTATGTTTCTGGGGCGATTGTTTATCCCTGACACCTAAACACCTGCTTATTCACACAAGCCTACAGACAGCAGTACGAGGTATAAAAACAGACACATATGTAATGCCTAGGTGAAGAGAAAGGTTAAGCTACTTTTTTTTAAAAAACTTTAACACCAATTCCTTTAACCTGGGTCTTCCATTTACAGTACATCATTTGGCAGATGGCCTTATCCAGAGCGACTTACATTATCTCATTTTTATACAGCTGATCAATTGAGGATTAAGGGCCTTGCTCACAGGCCCAACAGAGGCAGCTTAGTGGATATGGGATCAAACTTACAACCTTCTGATTGGTAATCCAACACCTTAACCAATAGGCTACCATATGCCCCATCTTCTGACTCAAAAAGATTCATACTCAAGATTACCATTCGTTGTGTAAGTGTAAATGTAACTTTTACAAATATTTTGCTGGAGCTACATTTTAAAATGACTTTAAATGAGATAAGCAATTTAATCTGACTCACGGTTTATTTGCCAGTCTGCAAATGTGGAGGTTACTGAGCACAAAGAAGTGTTAGGGTTAAGGTCTATTCATTATCTGTAGCTAACTTGCACATTTAGTCCACATTCAGGCTTATGGACAGGAATCTGACTACAGTGATGATCGGACCTTTAAGTCACATATAAAACATCGTCATCGGTATTAATTCAAATCAGAGCGATTGGTACAAAGACCTGGACATTCAACTGCACCACCACGACCAAACGCAAGCTTTGACACGTGAGCGCTGGCTTTTCTGTGAGCCTGAGATGACTCCAGCACCACGTTATTCACTGACTTCACCTTCGCACTCACTTTGGACTCAGCCAGGAAATTCAATAAAGAGGATCAGATGTTTCCAAATTCACTTTTGCTGCTTCGCAGTTTTTCCCAGAGGGTGAACGAGTGCCAGATTATTTGTCCAACAGGAGTTTTGTTTACAAAAAAAGAAAATCACATTTCTAATCATACACAGTTAGAGAGACGATAATCTTTAGGTCATTTCGTTCAGATTTTATGCTCGTCGTCTCTAAACAAGGCTGCACGTTAGCATGATATTGAACTCAAACGTTCGGATTGTGAATGAATGTTATGTCTTTATTAGATTTATGTTCATGCAGCTCTCTCTCTGCGTTTTTTCCTTTTGTAAACGTAGCCGTCTTCTATTCGCTCGGTTCGTATGATGATAAATGCGGAATTAATAAATAGAATTAGCACAGATTTTTTCATTTACATAACAAACCATATACAGAACCTAAAAGGACACTAAAGATATGAACAAATTATCCTGTTATAAACCTCTGATTGATTTGCAAGAATTTTAATAATTGGATTCCAATGTGTGCATGTTTTTTTCCCTTTTCAATGTCCTAATCTTGGATAAAGTCTGTGTAAGCTTCACAAACAATCACAAGGCTCATGTCGCTTATTCCTCCCACACTGTGTTCATCAAAAGAATCAGTTCCCAGTTGAGCTGCTTCTTTCCATCTGATCAAACTAGCGAGCAAAATCAAACTAGTGAATTAAAGAAAACATCGCAAGCTTACAAACTTAGCCTGTTTAGCAAAGTATAGAAATCTGTACATATAGATTGTGACGCAAATGCAGAAGCTCGGTTTTCTGGATCTGTCTGATTAATATTCTCAAAATTTCAAGACACAAAGAATAACATTTCTTTACTAACTTTTACCGGAGAGACTCGTTGTCCACTGTGGCACTGATATAGGGTGTTTGTGGGTCGATTTGTGTGTGACACGTGAAAGCAATTAGGTCCCAGTCCGGAGGACACTGCAGCCGTGTTCCGTCACTGTGACTGCTGAAAACACAAAACTTTTCGCCATGGCAGGTCGCGGAGTCATTTGGTCTTATGAAGAAAACACTTATTGATATTTGGAAAGAGGATGGCATTAAACGGCAACTATTCTCAACACATAAAAGGATTTCTTCTGTTTTCATAAAAGTATTAATAAAATAAAATATCAATATAAGTATTTCTTCTGTGTCTGACAACTTGTAAAGGGGCTGCACAGAATTCTGGGTTCTGAGTTCTTATGAAGTTGAGGTGTGAACACGAAAGGGTCTGAGATCACTTCAATACTAAAGAGGACCATAAAGAAAACTGGGTTCTCTTTTGAGTCCACTATATTGTGAACACCAAACGGACTGAGGTCACATTCGGCTAGTTCCTTTTCTGGTTCACTTCAAGTGAACTGGGTTTGGTTCTTTTAAAACGAACTATATGTGAAAACACCCTTAAATGACAACAGTTTACCTGAAAAGCTGGATCCACTGAAGTCACCCTGATTTGTATGATGTATTTTATATATGCGGTTATAGCTACTGCTGTGAGATTATCTGTATGTGGATGTGACAGTCTACTCCTAAAGTATAGATACTAACAAAAAAGAGCTAAATCTAGTGTATGCAGGTTTAAGAACTATTTATAATACATATATATCTAATATATATACATTATATACCTATATGATTCATTGACATACTTTTTTTTAATGCTGTGGTTCTGTCATAGGCATAAAGGGATAGGATACGTGATACTAAGCAGCCAGGCATATTCAGGATTAAGAATTTAGAGACATGCACTATTTGAATTAAGCATGATGTGGGAAACGCAGTGATTAATATGCATGCTTTTGTTGCCACACTACCAGGAAATGAGGCCAAATGTTTTCCATAAGTGCTTTCTATTAGAGGGCTGTCACATTTTTTTGTGAAAAGGAATTGCATTTAAATACTAAACTGTTTGGGCTTGTAACCGTTAGCTTTATCTCGTGGAAAGGATAAATATAAAACTAGAACAATTAAAAAGAGAACAAATAAAGAACAAATAAAAAGCAGCGAATCTATAATGCTGAGATAGAACAGATAGCAACCTTTATTCTTTATTCGTCTTTATTCTTGCCAACAAATACTGGATAGAAAGACATTCCCTGAAATTGTGTAAAATGTACCTACCTTCAAAATCATATGTGTCCAGGAGGTAAGGAGGCCAAATGGTGTCCATCAGAGTGTGTGCTGTAAGAATGATGTCAGTTCATTGGTGAAAAATCGTTGGTGCAAAACCTTACAGATTGTCTTATGAACAAAGGAGATGGAAACATCCAGCCAGAAATAAAATGACTGTGATTGCTTCTGTAGCAGAGTTTTGATGTGTTTCAGTTCAGCTTATTGGCGGTCAGTCTTTTATGCTTGACATTTGTTTCGTGTGTGACAGCCGCCTTGTTCCCACAGTACAGGATGTTGAGTTATAAAGGTCAAGCATTTTGAAAGTAGGGCAGCAGAGGGGTTAAGATTAGATTACACATACTTCACATAACAGGATCCTTTTGCTTCCTGCTCCCTATGACACTAGAGAATCGGGGTATCTGTGAGCTGTTTATGGTAGTTGGAACTTTTGTTTTTCTCGCTTTTTAATGCTTCAGCACTAGTTTGAGAAGCTCTTCTGTGTCTCAGAGGAAGCGCTACTGCCGTTTTAGTAAAAATAATAGAAATAATTTAAATAATGGAAATAATTAATAATAATAATAATAATTAATCGATCAATCAATTGATTGATCGATTAATTAATAATCCATCACAAAGCAGAAAAAAGGCTGAGTATCCATTTGCAGCGTTTATTACAGCAAATACACAACGTCAGACAGATCAAGTCAAAGCCGGCAAACACAGGTGTCAGAGGATATGACGCTGATCGTGACACAGACGGTGATGCTGGCTGAGAAGGTCTGGGCTTCAGTTGGTGCTCCAGTTCATCCAAAAGGTGATCAATGTGGTTGAATCAGAGTGAGGATCTTTTCAGGTTCTTCCACTCCAACCTTACTGTAACCTCCACACCGGGTCTTCACTGTCACAAGTACATCGACATGCTTGAACAGGTCTGGACTTTGGAGTTCCAAAGGGAAAATGTACCGCATACAAATACATTCTATCCGATTGTGTGCTTCCAACATTGTTTCAGCAGTTTGAAAAGAACCACATTCAGGTAACATCTGTATCCTCCATGTGGTTAAGATCTGATTATTCACCTCAAGTAACACATGCTACATTCATAGGAAGTACCCTATGTGCTATGTCTGTGATTACGGCATAAGTGCAAAACGTGTTTCTGTGAGCAAACTTTACAACAAATATGTTTTCTGTCACTTACCAGATTAACTTCAGTATTTTAGAGCCTTTGATACACAAGCAAGTATTTTTGATTTTAAAAGCTTCCAATTCACAGATGTAGTCAAAAGGCAGGCAGAAAGGTGAAAGGCTGATATAGAGGCAGACATGAGAATATAAGCAAAAAGGTCATCAGATCAGATCAAACCCAAAGACAAGATTCTCTGAAAATGAGGAACAAATTGCAAATTCGACGCAAATGTCAACTTTAATGCTCCCAGCAATTATCTTAAATCTGTCATTAGTGTGGGTTTGAGCAGAAAAAGTACTATTATTACAAACAATACACTCATCATGCTCGGAAATAATAGCTGTCCGTTTTCTTTCTTTCTCCACCCTTTTCTTTATTTAATGCATTTTTAATTAATCCAGTCGGTGAGTACAGCCGAAAGGCCCGGAGCGATTTCACACTCTAGCGCATATAAAGTACAGAAAGAGTTGGCTTTCGTGTTCTATTTATTTATTTCATTTAAAATTGATTATAGAAGATAGACAGTCATGTCCAATCACACGCCAATTATCACTCTATTAAAGGAAGTGTGCAGTAAATAGGTTGTGACAATCATGTACATTATGTTTCGTTTTCAGCGATTGTGGCTCGCTGTTGGTGGTGTTAATTGCGCACCAGCTGTAACTAATGCGTTCACTCATGCAGTTTTTATCATGACAGTTAGCATTCTGTCTCTAATAGAGAAAACTAGGCGGAAAATGGAGTTTATTGACACACCAGAAAGCAGCTGTGTTTGGTGTGTTATCTCACCATAACAGGACCAGAGCCAGGAAAGTGGTGCATTTAGAGAATAACAGTGAGGCTGTCAGTCTGAGTACTGAAGTGTGAGAGACATGACGTACAGCCAAAAACGTTCGCAATGTTGTTCCTTGCATTGCTTTAGGGCCCCTTTTTTAATTTAGATTTGCGATTGAGTTTAAGAAATAAACATAGTACTAGATGTGTGACAAGAAAACAATCCCTAGGCTATAAATGATACCGTAATAGAACAGCTACTGCTCAGACTCTCTCTCCGCTGTCAGTCTGAGGGACACTAGCTGATCCGCAGTGTCTGTACAGAACAGAAGAAATCCTTATTTGTCGTATATACTTTGAAATCTATTGCATATCCCAGTTTGTTATGAACCTGAAGCCAGAGCACAGAGTCAGCCGTGATACAGTCCCCTGCATCAGTGAGACGGTTAAGGATCAGGCTCATGGGCCCAACAGCAGCAGCTTGGCAGTGCTGGGGCTTGAACTAGACTATTCTTTGTCAATGTCTATAGAGATAACATATTGGTTACTCCACTTCTGAGTGAGCTTCCTATCCTTCTTCCAAACTGATATTTCATCAACGTACAGAAATGGGAATTTAATCACTTCTTGATTATGTTCTTGATATTCAAGGGTTAAAAGGAGGTAAAGGTTTCAGTCCTTTCTATATGAGGTTGCTCAATACCTGCCCTACTCATGGCTCTCTTAAAAGGCAACACTAAATGTTTCAAATAGAAATGAATCTTCTTCTTCTGAGGCTTTTCACAGATCTGTTCTCCTATCCTGACCTCTCACTGCTAGTTGAGCGAGACACCACAAAGTACGCCAGCGGGAACAGTATAACGTCATCATACTCCTTTTAATCCTGTATCCAAAAAGCTTTTTATTGTAGGAAGCTTAACCCAGCCAAAGGAAATGATCTCCCAAGATTTTCTCTCCCAATTTGCTCATAATTGACTTGTTTCAATGGCACGTCTGCTGATGCCTCTCCAAAAAAAAATTACCCACTGCCATGGAAACTGCAGAAAATGTGTCTTTAGATATCACTGTAGCCTTGACTCAGGGGTCCAATTCGTGTCAATTTCACATCTCATGACGAGAGATGCCAGCAGCTGAATATTAATGTTTGCCTTTCCTCTGGATATCATCCCTGAAGCGATGGACAAGTGGAGCATTTACATGTGAATGAGAGATTTTATATAACTCCAGGGTTCAAGTTGAGATGATCGCCGTACACACGCAAAAAAACTCTGAAACGATGTACGTATTTATGATCTTTCTCAGTCTCTATTTTGGAAAATCAAGCAAGAACTTATGGAGCTTGCAATTTTTCAAAATGATGCTGATGATTCAGATTCAGGTGGAGACACGTTGTGTGATGTCACAACACGCATTCCACCAAATTACTCTTCAGAGCAAAGGTGTTCCCTTTGTTTAATATATTTACATTTACAATTACGGTATCTGGCAGACTAAAGTCATCAGTAATTCTGCAGCTCGTGTTCTCTCTAGAACACCTTATACTGATCACATTTCTCCGGTTCTCCAGCAATTGCACTGGCTTCCAGTAATTCAAAATCTTGCTACTCACGTACAAGGCACTTCATAATCTTGCATCACAATACCTTACTCAACTTCTCCAGGTTTACACTCCTTCACGTGCATTCAGATCTTCATCTTCAATTTCTCTTGTGGTACCTTGGATTAAACTTACTACTATGGGTGCCAGATCTTTTAGTTATGTTGCCCCCCGCCTATGCTGCCCCCTGCGAATTCTCTTCCCCTCGATGTTCGCTATAGCGAGTGCTTGTTGACTTTTAAAACGTGTCTTAAGACTTATCTTTTTATACAGGCTTTCTTATAACATGTTTTATTGAGACTTATATGCACTTTATATGTATATGCTGTTTGTTTATGTGCTTTGTCTTATGCAGTGACCTGTATACTGCTTGTAAGGTGTCCTTGGGTGTTCTGAAAGGTGCCATGAAATAAAATGCATTATTAGTAGTAGTAGTAATAAATACATTAACACTGGTTCACTAGGATACAGACTTAGGATACATCAACCTAAAACTCTGTTGTATTTTTAAGTACACTAAAAAAACAGGTTTCAGTAACAGGTAAGTCTTCGCCCATCGTTTGAAGACAGCCAGTGACGGGAAGTTCATTCCACCACCTCGGTGCCAGAACAGAGAAAAATCTTGCTGTGTTCCTACCTCATACCGTGAGAGATGGTGGGTCCAGTCTAGCAGTGCTGGTAGATCTGAGAGAGCGAGGTGCAGTGTGAGGACTGATAAAAGCTTTGAGGTAAGAGGGAGCTGGTCCATTTCTGGCTTTGTAGGCACGGATCAGTGATTTGAATCTGATTCCTGCAGCTGCAGAAGTGGTATGTGAGAACGTAGGGAGGCTCATTTGTAGAAGATGAATTGCGTTCGTAGGTAGATCTGCCATCAGAGAGCTGTACTGCTCCAGTCTCAAAATGACAAGAGACCGAACAAGTATCAGAGCAGCCTGTGTGGATAAAAATGGTCGAATGCTTCCGATGTTGTAGAAAAAAAAACGTCATGAGCATGTCACATTAGCAGCATGCGTGGAAAAGGACAGTTGAGTGTAGATGGCTACCTCAGGGTTGCAAGCCTTGGCCAGATCAGATTGCTCGACATAAAATTGAAGAATAACACAATGCCACTATCTGTATCTGGTTGCATTTGTGCTACCAATGTTCATATGTGTGTCTGTGGTCAGTAATCAGCTGTGACCTCATCACTCCAGTGGATGGGGAGGGGATTCAGGACAACGGAAGAGCCTGGACAGAGTGTAAGGCTGCTTCTCTGTTTAATAAATACAGCATGTTATTCTGTTATTCAGAAGTCCTAAACATACCCACACACACACAAACACACACACAAAATAAATCAAAACTATGCTACGTGAAGTCACAGCTTCCTTCTTCTCGGATAACTTTCAGCTTAGCCGGGTCATTCCAGGTCAGGTCAGCTCCTTCAATCTCTCTCTCTCTCTCTCTCTCTCTCTCTCTCTCTCTCTCTCTCTCTCTCTCTCTCTCTCTCTCTCTCTTTCTCTCGGGTGCCTGGAAGTCTTCTGAGGACAAACTGAAGCGCATACGTAAATAGGCAGCCGTAAGCCGCGGCCAGGCGCTGACAATCACTGGATACCTACACGTTCCTGGCCCATGCTTGACCACATCCTTGCTGCCACTCATGATTATAAGGATTAGAACAGACTCTAAAGTAGCAGGTGCATTAACTTACAGAAATTCCCAGGCACATTTTCCCTCAGTGTGTTTTACACACCAGCTAATGTTAAGTGATCGAATATAGATAGATGACTGTGAGGTAGTGCTAGCATTTTTAAAGCAACCAGGATATAACCTGGATAAAAAAAAAAAAGATAAAATTATATTAAACAAAAAGGTATTAAAAAAAGACAGGTATGGTGGTGGTGGGTAAAGGAGTGCAAGCTAACAGGTGAGCAGCTAAGCCCAGTCATGTCACCAACCCGCTTAGATCTTTCCTTGATTCTGTTCTTTTCATCTTTAAAATGCTTCATCTGTCTGCTGAAACATCTCACAAAAGCAATCAGCGTCTTTGATGCTTGCTTTTATCGCAGTAAATCTGCACAAGCTAGGAACCTCAGCAAGACGTTGTGTGATCATTAGGTGTGGTGAGCGCAAATACTACATGCACTGTACACACACACACACACACACACACACACACACACACACACACACACACACACACAAACACAAAAGCCGAGGTCTCTTGTGAAGATGCCAACGGTAGGACTGAAAAGGGAAAATCTTTTTGATTGCATAGTAGCATATTGACACAGCTGCAAATCTCCACCCTCCAAAGTGTGTGTGTGTGTATGTGTGTATGTGTGTGTGTATGTGTGTATGTGTGTGTATGTGTGCACTACACATCAATCATCTGTAAGAGCTTAAAAGCAGTGCAGTACCACTAACATTGAAGCGGCTGTTTCATTTTGCAGAAAGAAAAAAAAAAATCACATCTGTATATATACACACACACACACACACACACACACACACACACACACACACACACACACACACACACACACACACCACAATATATGTGAATCTTTGTGAGAGTTCCATTCAATGGAAAAATGCATGCAATTTTTGAGTCTGTGTGTGTGTGTGTGTGTGTGTGTGTGTGTGTGTGTGTGTGTGTGTGTGTGTGTGTGTGTGTGTGTGTGTGCTAAGGGAAAGTGCCTCTTTATTTGTGTAGCTCTTGAGCTTCAGATGAGTTGCTTTGTGTTTCTGATGACAAAAAACTGTACAGTACAGCAGAAAATTCCCCATAATTGGCTTGTGTTATTGCCAAGGCTTGTCATTTTGACTTTCTATAAACGTTGCAATCCAGCGCTGGTTTAAAAGCCTGGTGAAGTAACACCCAGCCAGGAGAAAAGACGAAAAACCCCATCAATCAGATACGACGATGCAACCCACAAACGGATCGATCTTCAAATCAATGATGGCTGAATATGAAGGCTGAACTCTTCACTGCCAGACCGTGACCTCGATCATTCTTTCTTCTTTCTTTCTGCTCTGAAGATTCTTTGTTGCCGAAACAACCCGCCGTAAAGGTCCTGATAATCCATTAAAAGAAAATGCTACAATATTAATGATGCTGAAAGTCTTGAATCCAGAATCATGTCACAATCCTCAGTACATGCAGCAATAACACAGTAGCTGCAGTCACATGGCTATGAAATGGTAATGAGTGAAAACAGAACAGCACTAAACACTACAAGTGGACCAAACCAAAGCCTCGGCTGCTTAACAAGGATTTAAACGCTTTCGCTCGTCATAGATCGCGGCTTGTCTCTTCTTGTGCAGTAATTGAGTTTAAAAAAATCAATAGTGTCGATAAGAAAGTGAATTCAGATATACGATGAGCCCACTTTAACTATCAGAGCGTCTGTCTCCCTCCTCCAGCGTTCAACAATTCAATACAGTTAAATGTCAAAAATGAAAGCAATCTATACTGTATGTGTGTAGCTATCCTTTATTTATATGCTGTCTGCCTACGTAGATAAAGAGTTCAAGTCTTTTATTTATTTATTTTTTCTAGCCGTAGACCTTAACTGCTGGTCCATCCTGAAAAAAATAAAATAAAATAAAATACCAGGCCTTTAACCAAGATACACAGCCGTCAATATAAAAAAACATTGTTCTTTCAGGCTTGCTTCATAACCTCGGTCCACTTCTATTCCCAAATGAGTGCGGCGTCCAAACGTAATTTAAGGCCTCGCTGCTTTCTGAAATGCAGCCCGAGCCAGATGAATCATTCTTGGATGCAGTTGTGTCGTTGAGGGCACGTGTTGGTCAGCGGGACTAGAATAGTCACAGCGAGCACATTGAAGCCAAATTAGACACAGATTCTTTCATTAACAAACCATTTTACAGTCACTAGGCATTAAAACAGCACCAATTATTTATTGTTATTTTATTTGTAAAGGAACTTATAGTGTAACTGAGACACCAAATCAGAGAGAGAGAGAGAGAGAGAGAGAGAGAGAGAGAGAGAGAGAGAGAGAGAGAGAGAGAGAGAGAAAATCCTACACCTGGCATCTTTGAGCTTTACAATATAAAAAGGAACCGATGAGAGAAATGTATCAGATCCTCAGTGAGACATCTGAGCTTTACCTTCAGGCTTAAAGGACAAACATGGAAGAATTTTTCACCTTTAGCCTTGATACAGGGTGGAGAGCAACACACACACACACACACACACACACACACACACTATAATAAACTGAACAAGGACTGAACTATGGTTTAAAAGAGCAGTTCGGCCAAAAAAAAAAAAAGGAATTTACACAAGTTATAGTCTTTCAGCTGATCAGCCTGGAGGTTTGTTTTAGAAGTTGGCTTCATTTGAATCAGAGAATCTCTGCAGGGTTTAAATCAGGATCAGTTATTAAGACTGGGTTGAGGTTTTTTTTTTTTGGACACATTTTTAATCTCATTTTTAATGCATTATGTAAATTTTCGAAATAAGCATTTGGTCCAAAGAAGAATGGACAACTTGACCAAGTTATGTGATTAAACTGCTATTAGCTTCACCTACTTCTTAGATACACCTCCAGGGCTGTCAGGTGTCAGGCATTGAGAGTGACAGTCACGCATTTGGGTCTTTTCTCACGCTCTCCCACCACACATTGTATTTCTCACGCAGAAAAACTTTTTGACTATTTATTATATATTTAATAAGCCGCAGCGCCCAAAATGTATCTGTCCACACCGCTATCTCTATGGAACCGGGCAGGAATCAAGCGCGTCTCAGTTCTTAGTCGAGCCTGACACTTATCAGCCAATCAAAAAAAGAGGCTCCACAATAGCCAATCAGAAAATATCACTATCTGGGTAAGATTTAACGCAGCAACCAATGAAAAATTCATTAGCGAGGGTATTTTTGATGGTCGGTTTGAACAAAACCGCGACACGAAACAGCTTGTCTCTGGACGGGGCATTGTGTTTGCGGTGGGGGGATGGGGGGGTGGCATCAGTGGTCAGGTGGCATCATCATCATCATCATTTGGTCGTATAATGTACATTTTTCTCAAGAGGTCAAATTCATAACAAGCCATCAACAATACTGCACTTGTTAAAGACACTCAGATTCTGGCTGACTGTTAACTTCCTGTCTAATAAATCACACCCTTTAACAGGTGACACTGTAACCAGATAATCAGTGATATTTACTTAACCCGTCAGTGTGTTGACAAAGTCATGGCTGATCTGTGTGTGTGTGTGTGTGTGTGTGTGTGTGTGTGTGTGTGTGTGTGTGTGTGTGTGTGTGTGTGTGTGTGTGTGTGTGTGCGTGTGTGTATTTAATATAGAAATATAATAATATATTAACAAAGGAAGCATTTTAGTGGTTTTGAGACGAGGGCTACGAAGGATACCGTGTGTTTGTGGGTGTGTGGGTGCCACTCTGGAAAAAAAAAATCAACACACACAAAAAACCTTGTATGATGGTCCAACTGCCTCCCACGTCCTCTGCTGCTTTCCACTTTGGCTCACATCATAACAGACTAAAAGGAAGCGGTTTTGTAAACGGCGATCAGTTGTCCCTCTTCATCTGGAGCCGGTTTGCAATAATTAATATACTTGCTGTAATCGTTTAATAAACCTTGTTGTTATACTGCACAAAACATTGTATGCTGAATTCGTAATTCCTTTGTGTCATTTTTACTGTAATCAGATGATGTTTACCTCATCCGATCCATGCTGGTTTCCTGTTTTATGTCCTGGTAATGATCACAGGATGTGTTCTAAGTGAAGTCATCTAAATGTACATGAAATCTTGGAGCTATTTGAGTGTTAAGTGTAATCACTGCTGGACATGACTGTCACCGGCCAGGGCTAAAAATACATGAGTGCCAGGCTTCATGCCGTCCTCTCTATTTATACCCACGGCAGTTTTTATAGTGCTATTGTTCTCGACAACATACTGTACATAGATCCTTTGCATGTTTTTATTTTCTCTTTTATTTTATTTTTGTACAGTTTTGTGTTGACACTCAGTAAGACGATGATTGTTACCTGTGTGACGCAGTGGAACTGCTCTGATTTACCAGGCAGATATTGAGCTCGGACACGGCGGCCTGCTCAGAACAGCGTGAGCCACTAAAGTTCACAACGGTTTTCAAAGCGTCCCACATTCCATGCGAAAATGTTTCTTCAGCACAACAAAGAATTAGCAAGCGGAAGGTTTACTGGGGCTAAAACCACACTGTAGCGTTGTAGTCTGTTTATGTGACGAAGCGGGATCAAAGATTACGCTACAGTTTGTGTTCATGTGTCGTACAGACGAGCGCCAAATTAAAGGAAAAATCTGAATTAACTCTTCTTGCATCTTCTCGGTGAAACTTATTTTTAGTGAAGATGAAGATAAACAGAACTCTCGCTTCTATAATATTCTGTTTTCTATAAAAAACAACTTCTAGACATTTTTAATGATGTTTGTTATTTGTTATAGGGTTGTAGTTTTGTATATAGAGAGGGGGGGTGAGAGAGAGAGACAGATAGAGTGAGAGAGAGACAGACAGAGTGAGAGAGAGAGAGAGAGAGACAGACAGACAGACAGACAGACAGACACAGACAGACAGACAGACAGAGAGAGACAGACAGACAGACAGAGTGCAATGTGTCTGTCTGTGTTTTCCCCTTGTTTCTGTCTGCCGTCTCTCCCTGGTATTAATTGTTTTGCTCCGCCCACTAATTGCTCACCATGGACACTAATCACATTCCATCTCTTCCCCAGGTGTCTTGTCTTTGTCTCTAATCGTCTCTGCTTTGTTATTGGCTCCTGTCCACTATATCTACTCTGTCTGTTCACTTCCCGGTTGTTGGTTGTTGCGTGTTTGTATCTGGTCTGTGCCGTTCTCTGTTCCTGTTCAGTGTCCCGATCTGTTTTGCCTGCCTACTGTTTGTTTGTGTTTTGTCTATTAAAACCTAAAACTGCACTTGGATCCTCAATCGCCTTTGTCTCACCGTGTCACATCGTGACAGAACGACCAACCCCATGGATCCAGCAGAAATCCTGTTTTGTCTACGTCAGGAGGACGCCCCAGTTGAGGAATACACGGAGGTATTCTTGGACCTGTGCAACGAGGTCAACTTTGGGGAGAAGGCTCTCAAGGACATTTTTAAGTACGGACTAAGGGACATCCTGCGGTATCTGATGCCGTCTACTCGAGAGATAAAAACATTCTCAGAGTTCGTCAACTTGGCGTTGCTCCTGGACGGGTCCATGCTGAGCGTGAGCACTGTAGAGAACGGCACAGACCAGATACAGATACAAACACGCAACGACCAACAACCGGGAAGTGAACAGACAGAGTAGATATAGTGGACAGGAGCCAATAACAAAGCAGAGACGATTAGAGACAAAGACAAGACACCTGGGGAAGAGATGGAATGTGATTAGTGTCCATGGTGAGCAATTAGTGGGCGGAGCAAAACAATTAATACCAGGGAGAGACGGCAGACAGAAACAAGGGGAAAACACAGACAGACACATTACAGAGAGAGAGAGAGAGAGAGAGAGAGAGAGAGAGAGAGAGACAGACAGACAGACAGACAGAGATTTGTTTTTTAAAGGAAACTTTATTTACAGACTTAGTCACGCTGATCATGACATCACAAAGTAAAATATATGTGTGTGTATATACGTATATATATGTATATACGTATATATATATATATATATATATATATATATATAATATATACACACACACACACACGATATATATATATATATATATATATATATATATATATATATATAGATATATATATATATATATATATATATAATTTTAAAAAAAAAAACAACAACAAAGGACAGGACCCCACCATCACACAAAAAGCGTTTCTATTGCACCAAATTAACTCAAACATTTCCAGATTACCCATCAGTTTGTAAAACTGGTAATCAACCGCAATTCTAGCCTTAACAGTGCGTACAAACACCGCCTGTGCATCATGTCCGGCTTTTTGTTCCATTTTGTTTTTTCTTGTAACGTAGATGGCTAATTTTGCTTGGCCTAGTAAGAAATTCAACAATTGACACACGTGTCGTTTTCTCTGCACGTACTTGTTTCCAAAGATAAAAATCTCCAAAGAAAAAGGTTCGTCAAACCCACAAAATAACTCCTTCAGTAACTTAAAGACAGGTTCTAGTCTGCAACATTTCATAAAAGCATGATAAACAGTTTCCCTTTCAAGACAAAATGGACATTCTGGGTTCACTTCAGGAGTTAAGACAGAAACAAAAGCATTAACTGCAATAATCCCATGTATAATCCTCCACTGAATGTCTCCTAGCCTTTTCGATAACGGTGGCTTATACAACACTCTCCACTCAGGTTTAACAATATCAATCACCCCCAATAGTGCACGCCAAGGTGAGTCAGTTCTACTGTTCAACCACTTCTTGTTGAACACTTTTACGCAAGCTTTGTAAAAAGTCTTACTTGAGCTTGATAGGAAATCCAATGTACATTTTGCAGGATCCAGAAAGGCACCTGTAACCTCATCTAGCTTAGGGGCCAAATGCAAGTTTGGAAAAGGGTCTTCGGGAACTAAAGGTTTTCCATCTTCAAACCAGTCTTTCACCATCCTTAGCTCCTCAGTAGTGAGAGAGGATTTCCACTTCTCTAGCAGCTGTGTGGTTAGTCGAGCTGACCTGATTCCCAGGTGTGCTGCTGTGCTGTTCACCTCTGCCAGATATGGTCATGCAATGTTCAGCAAGCTGCCTAACGTTACAGTCCTTGAGTTTTGAAGAACTTTGTTAAGTCCTAACAGGTTACAATTAGTAGATGTTAAGTCCAATCGAGCCCCGTGGACTAGAGGTTCCTCTAGCAGCCAGTGGAGAGAACATGCAGCCTCCGTCCTCTGCCTGCTGAATAAACTCCACACCTCGAACAGATTTCTGTAGAACGCCGGCAATTTCAGAGTGTCAAATTTACAGGGATCCATCAGAAAGAGTGACTTACTCAGGTTCAATCCTTCTGTGCTGTTTAAGATTGAGCATGCGGCAGCTCTCCAGTTGGATTCTGCAGGTCCATTCAGAAGTCTCTGCAGAAATTGCAGGCGAAAGGCTGCTGCCTTGCTTTGTAGATGGATGAGACCTTGTCTACCTTCTTCCCTTGGCAAAAACAACACACTTTGTGGAACCCAATGCAAATTATCCCAGAAAAAGTCCACTAATACAGCGTGTACCTCTTTCAGAAAACTAGACAAGCCATTCTGTGCCACAATAAGGACGCCACTAGATTGTTGACTATTAAAACCCTTCCTCTATATGACATATTCGGTACTAGCCATTTCCACTTTGCTAATCGGCCCTTAACCTTCTCAAGTAACCCTTCCCAGTTCTTCATCATGTCTGCCTCGTCTCCTAAAACAACCCCCAGGTATTTGAAACCCTCTCTCCTCCACGTTAGCCACTCCGGAAGCTTTGTTTTTTTACCCGGCCAGTTCCCAAACAATAAGGCCTCACTCTTGCTCCAATTCACTTTAACCGAGGATAGCACGTTAAACTTTTCCAGTAACGTTGCTAGGGCGTCTACATCGCTTTGCTTTGTTATTAAAACTACAATGTCATCGGCATATGCTGCTACTTTTATGCTATTTGCACTATTTGATAAGTGTAGACCATTCATCTTTGATCTAATCTGTTGTAACAGAGGTTCTATAGCAATTGAGAACAGCATCCCAGATAGCGAACAGCCTTGTCGTACCCCCCTACAAGCTTTAAAAGGAGAGCATAAGTCACCGTTTATCTTCAATACACTCTCAGCGTCGCAATAGAGCACCTTAACTTTCTCAATAAAATCTGTGCAAAAACCAAAAACTTGTAGAACGTCCCATAAGTATTTGTGCAAAGGCTTTCTCTTGGTCTAAGGAGATCAAACCAAAGTCTAACTTAAATCTTTTGGAGCATTCTGTTACGTCCCGAATTAGGGATATACAGTCAATGATTGCTCTGCCGGGCACGCAATAGGTCTGATCCGGATGAATGACCTGACCCAGCTTCAGCCATCCGGTTAGCTAGGACTTTGGAAAGTAGTTTATAATCACTACACAAGAGTGAGACAGGGCGCCAGTTTTTTATGTCTGTTAGATCACCTTTCTTAGGAAGAAGCGTGAGTACAGCCCTCCGACAACTAACTGGCAGTGAACCTCCAGACAGGCTTTCATTGAGTACTAAGAGTACATCCTCACCCACCACATCCCACAATGACTTATAAAAGTCGACAGGGAGTCCATCAATGCCAGGAGCTTTACCCGTTTTCATGCTCAGGAGAGCTTTGCGAAGTTCGCCCATGCTCACCGCACCTTTGAGGCCTGCATTGGTCTCCTCTGACACCTG
Organism: Tachysurus fulvidraco; assembly: GCF_022655615.1. Taxonomy (NCBI): domain Eukaryota; kingdom Metazoa; phylum Chordata; class Actinopteri; order Siluriformes; family Bagridae; genus Tachysurus; species Tachysurus fulvidraco. Next base: position 22,378,683 of record NC_062519.1, read on the forward strand.
TGGAAGGTTTCTATAGAAGCCACTGTCTGTGCTGCGTTCACTCAACACCTCACTCTTGTAGAGACCTTTATAAAAATCTACTGCCCTTTTCTTGATATCTGTTTGGTCAGACAATAGTACTCCAGCCTCTGAACGTAAGGCATGAAGAAACCTATTTTGACCACTTCTCCTTTCTAGGCTGAAGAAATATTTGGTCGGTACATCCAACTGGTTTACATTTAGAAAGCGAGACCGAACCATGGCCCCCTGTGCCTTCGCTTCAAGCATCTCCAACCATTGACACTTTTTTGCAGCTAGCTGTTCTGCAATCGCCTCCTCTCCTGTTGCCTTCACTAACTCCTGCAACCGGGAAATTTCAGCTTCTAAGTCTTTCATAGACCTTGTTAGCTCCTTAGTGACACTAAGAGTGTATTGTTGACATAGCTGTCTAATTTGTATCTTGCCATAATCCCACCACAATTGAACAGTACTAAAGGCGTCTCTTGTTGACCTGAATTCATCCCAGAAAAACTTAAAAGTGTCTAGAAACAACTTATCATCTAGCAACGCAGAGGTAAAGTGCCAATATGCACTTTTTGGTTTAACTGAACTCAAAATGAAAGCACATTGTACCATGCAGTGATCTGAAAAAGCCATCGGAGTGATAAAACACTTCTTGCAAATATTCAGATGGTGTTGAAGACATAGATTCTATCTAACCTTGCTGCGGATGTAGAATTGCTATGTACATGAAACCTGGTGAAACTCTTATTGCTGATGTTAAGCTGTCTCCAGACATCGCTCAGGTCATGTGTGTTAATCAGTTGTCTAAGTCTTGTGCGAGACGCCATATGTGGTTCAACATGGTTCCTATCTACATCCTGTTCAGTGCAGTTAAAATCCCCCCCCCCCCCAAAAAAAAACAGATACTCCTCTCCACTACAATCTTGTAGAGTTTCACAAAGTTTATCGAAAAAACTAATCTTTCAATAGCAGCTGTTGGCACATATACACAAATAAACACAAAAGTGTGCGTCTCAATAACTGATTTTACTTTCAATAGTCTGCCTTTCACAATCTCTTTTACTTCATAAGAAGTTGGAGTGAAGTTTTTTGAGAACAGTATTGCAACCCCACCACTGACAGAGGAGTTGTGACTAAAGATGCAGACTCCTCCCCATTCTCTCTTCCAATCTATAACATTTTTAATATCAGTATGTGTTTCCTGCAGGAATACAACATCTGCTTTCTTCTGTGAAAGCACTTCATAAAGCTTTGCTCTTTTTTTGCAATCCCTAGCTCCATTTAGATTAAAGGTTGCTATCTGGACTTCACTCATTATGAGAAAGACAAGGGTTAAATACCACCTACAAAAAGACCCACTGTTTTTCCTCATGTCTTTACACACCCTTACTATCTTCATCGTTTGTTTCAGCAATGAATTTTCTCACCATTTTCTTTAGTCTGTAAACTTCTTTATTGGAAAAACAACCTTCTGCCATTAGACACTTTGCTTTCTCAATAAACTGACTTTGGTCAGGAAAATATTCGCTGACCCTCACTCCCCTTCTGTTCTTGGTTGACCTTAGTTTAATGTCCTCTGCATCATAACTCCTGCTCAAACACTCAGCCTGTGATAGAGAGGTGCTGGAGTCAGACATCTCACTATCACTATCAAGTTCTTCACTTTCAGCTACGTCCGCTTTTTTAACGAGTCTGAGGCCGTCATCTTTAGTACTTTTTTCCTTTTCATCGGAGATTTAAAGAGTCTCTGTTCTGCCGCCGTTTCAATGCCAGCGTCGTTAATCATTTTCTCGTATATTTGTGAAACCAAGTTGATTTTTTCACCTTCAGCGCTGTGTAACACCTCCGTTTCCGCCTCTGAATGTTGTACATTAATTACACCCCCGTGGACCGGGCTTCAGCTGACTCGTCCGTGCTCATTCCCTCCCTCCGCGGTACTGGGTCTGCTTCAGCCCGGTTAGACTCGGGTGCCTGGTGTACCGCTGGTTCGGTGCTTGTGTTCCTTGACTTAGTGCCGTTGTCTTCTTTAAATCGGTCGGGACAGGTGCGGACTAGGTGACCTTCTTTACCACAGCATAAACACCTCATTTTACCGGTAGTGGCGAACACTACATAATCAAACCCATCTATACGGAAATTA